>NW_010249439.1:50601-97163 GCF_000690775.1 Eurypyga helias
TATTCCTGCCATCTTCACACTGAGCAGAGATTTGCCTCTTCCAAAATCCCACTGTTTAAATGAGTTTCTATCTGGCTTGAAATCAAGATTATGCTGAGATGAAGAGAATTTTGTCACTCATATAAAACATTTTACTCAATGCATGTGGGGTGAAATCTGGCTGCTAATACTTACTGCATAGGATGCAATACATACACTGCATAAGAGAAAATTGCAGCCCTTACTCCACCTGGTAAGAAGTTAATCCCCTGAACATAGCTGATTGCAATCCCAGAAACTTTTTTAAATAACAGATTATCAGTGCTGGTTATGACCCAGCCTTTGAGAGTCCCGCCCTTAGGGCAGCAAGCGTTCATTGAGTAGGAGGATCCTCAGATAAGAAACTTACACTTGCAGTGGGAAAAGAGCTATCTCAACATGAATTGTTATTCCTCAGTTGTTTTTTTGTCTGGACAAAATCTCTAGTGTAAAAGAAGGGAAAACAGCAGAACCAATGAAGCTGGATTGAAGCATCAGCAAAACCTTTCCTACAGTGTCTCAGAAAAATTTACGTGAAAAATTAATTTGGAAAGACTTAGATAAGAGACTGTCATGGGGAATGAATGCAAACTGAAGGGCCGTAAAAGAAGAGTACTGATAAACAGCAGTCTAGCAGGTTGACAGGAAGTACCTAGTAAGAGCAATGATAAGTTCTGTGTTGTTTCACATCTTCATTAGTGGAAGGGGAAAGTGAACAGAATAGTAATGACATCTCTAAGTGACATTAAACAAGAGGTCTTACAAAAAATATCATGGCAACCATAGAGAAACATAACAGCTACAGTGAAGAATATGAAAGAGCAAAAAGCAGGCACTGGGAAAAGCTGCCTGAGGGAGTCTAAGATGATAAAACTGAAAATAATGAGAATAAGAAAGGAAATGTAGTCTGAATACTTAAGAAAAATTCTCCTAAAACTGTTGTGGTGAAATAACCCAAAAATGGCAGATAAAATGCTTTATTTCATGAATCTTTAAAAATCAGACTACACAAAGATTAGACACTATACCTGGAACAATCCTGCACTGGTTTGGAGAGAACAAAGGAGGTTCCAGTTCATTCCTATTTTCAGTTTCTACGACATGGGAAATTTCTTTCTAGTAAAACCTGGCACTGCCAGAATAAAAAGAAAACCTCTTCTGACAGTGAATTTTGTGGCTTATTTTAGTTCTGTTTTCCATAGCAGTCCATCTGGTGCCCAAGGATGCTGGAACCTGTACTGGAGGGATCCCCTTTCATCTTCAGTCAACCCTTCGGCTTCCAGCTGTTGGATTGGAAAGGGACGCATTGTCACAACATGCTACAACGTACTTCTGCCAGCGTGTTTTGTCTTCTCTCCAGCAAAACAGAAGCCTATTTGGAGTGTGTAGTGTGCACGCATTAGCTCCTAAGAGAGACATTGTGCATTGACTGAAATTCTAGATCGATGTGAAGCAGATTCCTTGTGCTGCAGCAATAAACTTGGGTGGGATAAGCTCCACTCAGGCAGTGGACTTCTTCCAGCTGGCAAGAACTGCCAGCTTTGTTTCAGTAGTGAAATACAACTGAGAAGATTCTTTATTAAGGAAAATATAGAATAATTATAAGGTTCAGTTAACTGTAATGAAATATCATTTATAGACAATAAACTATATTTTCTTAATTCCTTTAAGTCTCCAATCTGACGAGGAAAAGGGGGTGTGTTTTAATACAATGCAGTATTCTCTGATTTTTTTTGTCTTCCACTCTCATGCTAGCAGAAGATTATGGCATCTCAGCTAAAGAGATTATGCCATTCTGAGGGGCTATCACGGTAGCAGCTGAGAGTAAAACAGGCAGATGGGGTGGAAAAACTGGAATATATGTGAGAAAGGATGCATTACATTATGATGCAATCATGGTTATTGAAAATATTCACAAGCTTTTAATGTTCCATCATCAAGACTAATCTGGATGTGACTTCTATTTTAATTCACCTACAGGCTTGGGTTTAACACCTTTGTACAGCCTCTGTTCAGGGCTTTTCGCACTGTGGAATTCTAATTTACTGCTGCTGTAAAAATAACTACTGGAGAATATTTATAGCAAGTTTAAATATTTACTCATTAGTATTAGAGAGAATAAGAGATTTCTACTAAGAGGAGAGTTTAATACTGTTCACCTAATTAGTGTTATTTAGTGCAAAAGCAAAGCAAAACCACGTGTGTTGGGAACTTTCAAATAGTTCATGTACAGGAAAAATTACCTCTACTTCAGAACCGAACACTTCAGTTTTAGATCTATGTTGTTGTTACCAAAAGCAAACATAACAAATGAACCACCTCCAATCTATGCAATTAGTTTGCAGGCAAAGTGTCTAAAATAAGGAAAGTGGAAATATTTGCCTCAGGAGCCCCTTCCCTCAGAGTCAAATTGACTGAAATCTCAGACTAAATTCAAGATGACATACAGCTGAACACAAGGGGAAAAGGGACTTACTCTCAGCTGCTGTGCTGGGGGAGGAAGAGACTGGAGGGGAAAAAAAAAATCAAAGGAATATTTTATGAACATCTGGCCCCAGGCAGTGGGACTTCTTATCTTTTGATGAGTGCAGCATTTTCTTGCCCTAACCTACCTGAGAAAAACAAAGGAAAAGCTTGGCAGCAAATAAACGAAAAGAGAAAAGTGGCAACACAATTGTCTCATGAGTATTAAACAATGATCAACCACAGAACACCCCTTTTTCCTTATCCTGAAGAAATCGTTCATGCATACACAGAGATGCAAACATCTGAAACAGCTCTTAGAAAAATATTGCTTTATTACTAAACATGTGGAACACATCCTACACCAGTTTTTACTTGAATGCCATTTTCTTCCCCTGCTTGATGAGATTTCACTTGAATGACCACGAGGTGACAGATTTGGAATTGCTCAAACAAACAAACAGAAAAACAGTTTCTCAAAAAATGTAATTTCTGTACACATAAAAAAATCCCACCCACAAAAAACAAAAGGGAATTTGGTGACTAGCTTGGAGAAAACAGGGTAAAAATTCTCAATTAACATATTTGGATGAAAACTACTCAGTTTGGAAATACTGCCCTTTTTTTAGCACATTTTAAACCCCAACTCGTTCTAAAATAATATTTTGCACTTCAAAAGCAATACAAATTAAAAAATCCTGTTGAAAATGGTTACATGGCCTCAAAAGGAAAATAAATGTTTCATTTGGGGTCCAACAAAACTTTGGGGAGACACATACATGTTCTTTCCTTTTCTCATTTTTTCATTCAATCCAAATCAAATTTTCTGTCTTTCCAACATTCTGACTAAGCAATGGTTTCAGTAAATGCTTCAGGCCATCTCAACAAAATAGTTTTGATGTGTCATTTTGTTTTTGTTAATCTGCTCCAGAACGAAATATTTCCTTTTATGTTGCTGAATAGTAAATTGAAAATTCACAGAAACATCAGCAATTTCCCTTGGAATGCTACCAGGCATCCCCACCTCTTGCTTCAGGAACACAGAATATAGCTTTTCCTGAAAATCAGAGAGGAACACATAGCAGAGTAGGAAGTAATAAACAACATTTTAAGATAAAGCAGAATCACTTACAGAAGTTATAGTGAAATCGGACAAGCTTTCAAACTCAATCAATTTATTACAATGGCCTTTTTAAGGCGGCTGAAAAAACACTCAGTGCTGAGAGGAAGAAAATATAGCTTCTAAGAGATCATTTTCTGTAAGGATTACCTTGCCTGTTTCTTTCAGGTGGAACAGGACGCTTGTGTAGGTGTTGAGGCAATGCCATATAATGTGAGCAGCATCTCAGAACCTATCCTTGTCAGGTTTTTAAAAATTCTTCTTGTACCTAAGCCTATAACAGTGAACTATCTAGACAGACAGCAAGTAGATACCATTACAATATCTGAGAAGGCCAGGCAAGACACATGTCAAAGTACACTATAAAGCAATAGCGAGTTTTAAAAAAATTAGTGGGGTTTTACAATACCTAACCAGCATATCAAAGACCATACACCAAAACACTGAGCCTTTGGTGCTGTAAGGAATAATGTTAAACAGGGCTGACATTATGGAGATTTACTACAATACATAACTGACCTGCGATTTAAGGAAGTGCAAAGAACAGGACCATGTTTGTGAAACTGATTTGGCACCAGAAAGTTGAGTTCAGTTTTAGGTGCTAATGAAGGGGCTTGTAACTCTGCTATCCCAGCAGAAGCACCATGGTAGTATTGACTGCTTTGTCATCTAGCAAATACTTCTTCACCCTCTTTTAATTCCAATTTATTGTGCCTGAAATCAATGGAAGTGGTCACAGCGTGTAATGCTAGGAATGTGACTATCCCTTTGCTGGATCAGGGCCCAAATGACCAGTTTTGCTAAGGACTGCATTTGGAATCCACTGGGCCACACCTCCACGCCACTGATTGTGGCCTCTGCTTTCCACCCATAACATCAAAAGCAAATAAAAACCCACAAGTATATGGATGTATAGGGATTAAAAAATGGAATTAAAGCTGCAATTCCACAACAAGCCACTGCACGCATTTTGAAATCTTCATTTTAGGTGTCTGTGTGCATGAAAATCACTGCATTTATTTCACTTGATTTATAGACCATCTATCTCAAGCTGGACATGAGCTGGCAGTGTGTGCTGGCAGCCCAGAAAGCCAACCGTATCCTGGGCTGTAGACAGAGAAGCCTGGCCAATAGGTCAAGGGAGGGGATTCTGCCCTTCTGCTCTCGTGAGACCCCACCTGCAGTGCTGCGTCCCGCTGTGGAGCCCTCAACACCAGAAGGATATCGCCCGGTTGGAATGAGTCCAGAGGAGGCCACGAAGATGCTGAGGGCTGGAGCACCTCTGCTATGGGGACAGGCTGAGAGAGTTGGGCTTGTTCAGCCTGGAGAAGAGAAGGCTCCGGAGAGACCTTATAGCACCTTCCAGTACCAGAAGGGGCTACAAGGAAGTTGGAGGGGGACCTTTTTAAGGGACAAGGGATAATGGCTTTAAACTAAACAAGGGTAGATACAGATTAGATATAAGGAAGAAATTCTTCACAAGTAGGGTGGTGAAGCACTGGAACAGGTTGCCCAGAGAAGCTGTGGATGCCCCATCCCTGGAAGTGTTCAAGGCCAGGCTGGATGAGGCTTTGAGCAACCTGGTCTAGTAGGAGGGTGTCCCTGCCCATGGCAGGGGGGTTGGAACTAGATGGTTTTTAAGGTCCCTTCCAACTCAAACCATTCTATGATTCTATCTCACTGCTGCTCATAATTTAACTAGCAATATTATTAATATAATAAAACCATAGCTTATGTCTATAGCTTTTTACACAGTATGACTAAAGAACGGTCATTCTAACATATTTTTGGAATATCTTAATACATTTAGCTATGAACTTACATGCACCAGCCTTTTCCTCAAAAAAAGTCTTTCACGACATTAAAAAAACCCTAATAAAAACTTGCAGGGATGCACAATGTGTTAATTGAGAATAAACAATGACTCCACATTTGAACTTTTCTCTGAGAAAAGTGAACAGGGCTGAGAAGCTGTTTTGAAATGGAAAGTGGGTGTCCCTCCAGGCACGGTGACAGAATGCAACAGCCTTGTTTTCTCTGCACGTGTATTGAAAGCAAAGCTGTGATAGAGTGCATTTTGAAACACAGCGCAGTCATTCTGAGGGGAGCCTGGATCCTCTTGAAGCATTACAAACATTTGTTTACACTTCCTGATGACCATTTACTGAAATGGAACACTTATTTTCTCTGTTCTTCTCTTCCAAATATGCTCTTTCTCCTTAGGCAGAGTTAAGATGAAGGGTATATTCAAGCATGATTCTAACTTGTTACAGAGGTACTGACTGTAGCTCAGATTTTCCTGCTTTTCTATTTTTTCTTTATTGTTTATATGCTATTCTTCCCGAGCAATTTGAAAAACTATAAATATGGTTTGTATCTTCTCATTAAAGACTTCTGGTCCTAGGGGAATTTCTTCAACTTTCTTAAAGCCCCTAAGGCTGCTGCAGAAAAACTTCCTTGATTCAGGAGTCTAAAAGGTCTACAGGAGAGGAATCATAAGCCATGAGACTTTTACAAAGTTTATGGAGGAAAACCTCTGCTACTTAAAGATCATCCTGCCAAGTGATGCCCTCCTCTTCTATCTTTGAGAGTCTTGTGAAGCAACAGTTCTGCAGATGTCTCAGAGGTAAGCAAAGAAAATCCATCTCTAGCCCTGGAGGAATTAGCTTTCAAAATTCAACAGATTGGGAAGGCTGTTGCTCAGAAAAAACCCAGAAGTTGTAAACCTCAGATAACACCTCTACCTGCAGATCAGCAAAGGGAGAGAGGAAGGAGGTTTCAGCTTCTGTCTGCTGTAGCACAATGGTAATGACCAACCTAAATGGAGCAGAGGAGAGCTGTCTCAAAGATGTGTCTCACGTCACAGCCATGCACAAGTACCACCCAACAGCTACTCGGTGTGCATCTCTGTACATGTCTGGAAGTCATGATGGGGCTGCCAAAAGTTGACACTAACAAAAAGACGGTCAGGTACACATCTTATTATAAAGCACTTAGAAATGTGAGAGTTAAAAAGAAAAGCTACATGGGGGAAATATGGAAAATTTCTACAAAGTTTCAAAGTACTTTTCTTCAACACTAAAAATGCAGTAAGTTCTTACATGGCAGGTTATCCATGATTTCATTTGCCTGGGTGAGTCGAAGTCTTCAGTTGAGAGGAAAACAAATTCCCGTTTAAATACATATTTAAGCAATAAAGTCAGAAAGGGTAATTTTTAGCTGTTGCATAACGGAGGCCATAGGATTTTTCCAAATCAATTTGTGCTTGAACTAGAGCATAACTTGTAGAAAAACATTCAGTCTTGATTTAAAAATTTACAATAATGGATAATCTATCACAAACTTCGGTAAGTTATTCCAATGCATAATTATCTTGATGAAGGATGCTTCCCTTACTTCTAATTTGAACATGTCTTTGAACTTGAAGTTATTTGATCTTTCTGAACCTTAGCTTAAATTGGCAAGCCCTCTATTAAGAAATGTTACTTTCTTCAGCAGATACTAATAAGCTGTGATCAAACTATCCCCTGACTTGCTCCCAGATAAGCTCTTGGAGTAATTTTCCTCAACTTTATGGGAAACTTTCTAGTATTTTCTTTGAATTTTGTTAATTTATAAGTATTCATCTTTGACCTATGGAGATCAGACCTGGACAAGTAGCTAAATCTACATTTTAAAAGATATCCATTCCATGAAGTGGTCCCTAGCACCCAGATCAAGGACTATGGAGTAGTTGTACACATACTGTTCAGGGTCCAGCTCTTTTTTGAGCAGGCTGATCACATTCATACTACACAGCACTTGTCTCTGATGGCCTAGTTTGTGCTCCTTCAGTTTGTAAACATAATTCTTTTGTTTGCATTTCTCACTGTCAGACATTATGGGAGAGACATAATTACAATTTTCTAGATCGGGAAGTTTTTAGCATGGAACTGAGGGCCTATTTTGTGTGCACTGGAGAATGTCATCAGGGCACATGGGAATATCAGACAGTGTGAAGTCTCTTGATGCAGTGCTGAAGGATTGGAAAGAGATGTCAGAGTCTAGTCCCACCTTCCAGAAATATTTTCTGGAGTGAACTATCAGCAAATTACACATTTTTTTTTTTCTTGACAAAAGACAGGTTGCTTCTTGAGAAAGACAGGGTACCAAATAATTTCCGTACCTTGTGAATGACCAAGGAGTCAAAAGTAAAGAATGAATTGGGAGCTAATTTGTTTAACAGCGCAGACATCCACCATGTCAGGAATAAATCTCCCACACCCAACAGAAATGTATCTTCTGTACTTAAACTTGAAATGTTCTGATTCGTACATCCAATGATCACACAAAGTATTTTGACAACCATATTAAACCTGGAGCTTATATTCCTCTGATTATCCATCCTGAACCAATTTTCATGCATCTCTTCATACTCTCTGAGAGTACAATTTTACATGTCAGTGCCTCAAAACGCAGAAGTGCGAGTGAGTTACTCGAGCTACATCAAGCTCGAGTAACTGGACTTCGGGTGAGCTGCCCTGAACAGGAATCATGGACTAGGATCCAGACTGTACAGGATTACTGTGCAGGAGGTCCAGTCATTGAACCTCCCTGTGCACGCAGTTTTGGAAAAAGGGTTGCACAAAGCTTGTTTCCATTGATAAAAACTCAGGATTTTTGCTGGAAGTCGCTGAGTATTTGCTCTGATGAAAGCAAGTACATCTTCCAAAACTAATTTATCTCAGACTCTCCACCAAAGAATCACCCACCTTTAAAAGAAAAAAAATATTTTCCTTGATCCTCAGCTCCTGCAAATCAGCTTATTCTGTTTAACTCAAGAGTCAGGCATTTATATCAGAACTAGACCTTCTCCATGAGTCTTGTCTTTGTGTTTTTCTTCCTCAGAAAGCAGGACGAACTTAAAGGTGGTGTGGTTTAACCCCACTGGCAACTAAGTACCAGACAGCCACTCACTCACTCCCCCTGGGTGGGTTGGGAGAGAGAATCAGAAGAGTAAAAGTGAGAAAACCCATGGGTTGAGATAAAGACAGTTTAATAGGTAAAGCAAAAGTCACACACACAAGCAAAACAAAACAAGGAATTCATTCACTGCTTCCCATGGTCAGGCAGGTGTTCAGCCATCCCCTGGAAAGCAGGGCTCCATCATGTGTAATGGTTACTTAGGAAAACAAACACCAGCACTCTGAACATCCTCCCTTTCCTTCCTCTTCCCCCAGCTTTATATGCTGAGCATGTTGTCATACGGTATGGAATATCCCTTTGGTCAGCTGAGGTCAGCGTTTCAGGCTGTGTCCCCTCCCAGCCCACTCACTGGTGGGGTGGGGTGAGAAGCAGAAAAGGCCTTGACTCTGTGTTAGCACTGTTCAGCAATAATGAAAACATCCCTGTGTTATCAAGGCTGTTATCAGCAATATCCAAAACACAGCCCCACTCTTGCTACTATGAAGAATATTAACTCTATCCCAGCCAAAACCAGCACAAAAGGTAACAGGGAACATCGCTTTAAATTATGTGAGTTTTTGGTTTTGATTCTCTCAAAGGCATCGTATTTAATAGGGGTTGAAATGCCAACAACTCTACAAGGTTTCCACTTTGGACTACGTGAAGAGCCGAAATGCACCCTGCACAGGTGATAATTATTTTGTCTGGCTTCTTACATTAACAGAAGTCCACAGGGCTAATTGTAGGGATGGGCACAATGAGTAAGAACCAGTCACAGCTTTTCTTGGTCTGGTGTTCAGTCAATGCCTTAGCAACAGTGGAGGAAATGGGGCTCATGGGCTGAATAGTCTCTCATGTATTTCTTTGTAGTTAAATGACAAAGAGGTTTGGGGTTTTGCATTCAGAAACAACCGGGCAACTTCCCCCAACCCCCCCTTCCCCTGCCCCCTTAATGGGCAGTTTATTAACTGGGTGAGGTTCAGGAGGAACAAAACATTCTACGAAATGGATTAGGGGAAGGAAAACAGCACAGAATAAACAAGCCTAAAAATTAACCATAGCATTTTTTAAAAAAAGGAAACACAATGTACGTTAATGCAATGATTTCAGCCAAAGGTCAGCTGCAGGTCAATCCTTCCTCTACAGCCTTTTCATTTCTAGTAACAGGACAGGATTAGGTTCTCAGTAGGAATATAGGGATGCATTTGCTTTAGGAAAAAATGTGTATGGAGCTGTTCAGCATGCTCATAGCCAAACCGAGGTTGGATGTGTCAACTATAAGGTGCCTGGAAAGTAAGTTGGACTGCCAAGCTCAAAAGGTTGTGTTTGGCAATAAAACATTCAGATGGCGGCCACTTAAAAGTGTTATTCCACAAGAGTTGATACTGGGGCTGGTACTGATCAACATCCTTATTAATGAGCTGGAGATGACATAGAATACACGCTCAGCAATGTCAAACATGACACCAAACTGAGGGCTGTGGCCAATACCCTGGGAACAGGGTTGCTATTCAAAGGGACCTTGACAGGCTGGACAAGCGGGCTAAGAGAAAGCTCATGAAGTTCAACAAAAGGTCCTGCATGGAACTGTTACTGAATGGAAAGTACATGCTGGAAGACAAGTGGATAGAAAGGAGCTTTTCAGGAAAATTCCTAGGGACCCTGGTGGACAGCAAATTGAACGTAAGGCAGCAGTATGACCTTGTGGCAAAAAAGGCCAACCACATCCTGGGTTGTATTAGTCCCTCAGGCCAAGGGAAGTGATTACCACTCCTTTACTCAGCACTTCTAAGACTACATCTGAAATACTGTTTTGAATTCCTCAGACAAATAAAGGCAGTGACATGTTGGAGTAAGTCCAGTGGAGAGCAGTCAAATGGTCAGAGGTCTGGAGAACATGTATGAGGAGAGCTGAGAGAACTGGGCTTGTTCACCACGGAGAAGTGAAGGCTAAGGGGACCTCTTATTGCTGTCTAAAACTACTTACCAGAGCCAAACTCTCCTAGGAGATGCACAGAGACAGAATGAGAGGTAACTGACACAAACTGCCGTAATTAAGGAAACTCTGATTACAAATTAGAATTTTTTTACTTCTATTTTTTAACTTTTCTCACCAAAGCAGTAGCCAAATACAGGAACAGGCTGCCTTGAGAGGTTTACTTGCTGATATTAAAAACTCAATTGGAAAAGGCTGTGAGCAACCCAAGTTGGCTTTCAGTGGGAAGAGGATTAGAAGACCTCTAGAGATCCTTTCTGACCTAAATTGCCTACAATTCTATGAACCTATTTGGGAAAGCTTCTCTTCTCACCATCTCTGCTAAGGCCTTGAGAACAACAGTGTAGGCACTATCTGAATGGATAGGGTATTGCAGTGCTCCTGTCCTCCCCTGAGCTCAGTTCAACACAGACAGGTGGAGGAGGGAGGGTTGAGGAGCTACAGAAGAAACAATTAAAGTCAGGATGTAGCTGAACATAGAGACAGAAGAAAGACAATGGGGAAAGGAAAGAATTCAGCTGCTTATTCTGAGATCTCAGAGTCCACTCTATTTTGCAGATTCTACTTTCTCAAAGCATCTCCAATTCAAGGAATATAATGTCTCTTGATAGGGAAAATTTTGCCTTATCACTAAAATGATTAAAACACAGTGATTTCTGTAGCCAAAAGCACCTAGAAGAGTGATCTGACTATGACCAAATTCAACTGTTCTTTGTTGGCACTCTCTTAGAGGCGATAGCTTTGACACAAGGGTGTAGAAAGACATCTTACTCTGCCACATTCCATGACTGGCAACAGGCAACCCATTAGAGTCTAAAGATGGAGTCCAACTGTGATGCCTCTTTCTTTGCTTTGGGACTATGGCTAAAACCTCTGTTTCTGTATCTACAAAAAGGAAGTGTCTTTACATCATCACTTTTATAAGCACAATAAGAAACTGGAAAGTGAACTTGCACTTCAGAAGAAAAAGTACTGGTTTTACTATTACTGTACATTTGTCTGGGGTTCTCCTGCCATATAATAGAAGTTTTTGTCCTCAGTTTAGGCACCTGGATGCCTCTACTAAGCTTTTATGTGCAAGTCTTTCATCTAAATTTAACCTGCTAATGATGGTCCCTCTACAATGAAGAGAGGGCATTTCAGGGTGCTGGACAACATAATTACTCATCAAGCTACCTAGGTTCACATAAAGAACTCTCTCGATCAAGCTAAAAATACCACACTTCAGAATGACTCTTTAAAATTATTAGGCTGGAATAGTGCATACATGCCCTATTTATGTACATTACATGGAGATTGACATGATGGACTCAGGTCGGACCAGCAAAAAGCCCCAAACTAGGACAATTTCATCAACTAAAAAGAAATACTTTCTATTTACTCCAATACAATGGAAACTAGAATCTGGTATAGGCTGTTTGAATGTCTTTTTTTTTTTATCACAAGGTTTTTAGGAGATAAGAGTCTTCAGTGTTTCAAAGACAGTCAGATGTTGTTTTAAAAAAAGAGACTTATTGCAGGGTCTGATAGATTCAATTGCCAGGGAGCAGAGGATGTATCTCAGAGAATGCAATGAACAGTAGACTAATTCAGTTGCAGCAATGCCATTATTATGTGGATAGGCCTCTCAAACGAGAGGCACCATTTTCAAAATCAAATACATATTGACCCGCATTTCAGAAATGTCAAGCGTGCTGTAAACAAGTCCTCGGTACGTCACATGCTTTAGAAACTGCATGAGAAAGACTGGAAAGGAAGCTATTCTTTGAGGGTAGTCAGCTTCAAAATAGCTTGATTTTAAGTGCAAGCAACAGATTATAGCCAATAAAGACAGGGATGTGGTCATCAAAAGCATTATAATATTATTTTCCCACCACTGACACAGGCACACTGAGATTTCCTGTTGTGTCTAAAAGCAACAATGTGTTGGCAGTTCCTAAACTACTACCTGTACAATGTGCACGATGCCTGTACTTAAAACGCATCTTTGTGTGTTATAAATCACACGTGTATGAGTATGTTTTGCACTAACAGTATTTGCTGAATGAGCTCACAGTTATCTTCAAGAAGGAATAATTTAGTCCAAAAAACTGGTACAGTGTGAATCTGAGTAGGTGAAGGAAATGTTAATTTTTGCCTTGGCATTGGTGTTGGATGTCATTATTATTATTTTTCTAATCACTAAAATGTACTTTTCCTCTGTTTGCAAAGGCTTCTGTACCTACAACTAAACCTAATGATACCAGTTCCTGTACCAAATGTGACTAATGTTTTATGTAATGGGAGGTAGGAATACTGCAATGGCTTTTAGAGAGGGCGTGGCTAAATTGAGTCAGGCCCTGATGGTGGGTATTTAAACATTCTGTAATCCGTGAGTTCTCTGACTTCTTCATTCACTGGGACGATTTGGAAAAATCTCCTGTCTCAAGCAACAGCTATACACCTTTCTTTACACCATGGAGAAATGCACTAGTTTTAGTCAGAATCTATGCAATATAGTTTGCAAATCAGTGGTATGTTCATATAGGTATCATGGAATTCTGACTCTTCTAGGGGGGACAAAAAGGTATTTTGGTAACAGATCTATCTAGAATTAGGCAATAATAACTATTTAAGGTATTAGTTCTGAGGATTTCTGAAAAACAGAAATGTCTGATTAAATTAAAAGCGCTCATCACCTTTTAACACCAGACCCATTATCATGATGTTGTAAGCAGAAGCCCGTGGAGCTCAGATGAAAGAAGTTATTGTGTTTCTGGAGCAGGATAAAGGCAGTTCCATGACCATCCCCTTTCTCTCTCCCCAATTTTGTACTGCTTTACCAATCATTTGTTTTCTGTAGTGAAGATGCACAGTATCATCACGATGAAGCACAATATGTGATCCAGTCTAATTTCATATGAACAGTCTGCCCTACACTTGGCTTTATTATTCACAATTGTTAAATATTATGCATAAATGACATAACATATGCTTCCCACTTCCAATTTATCTTCCATAGGTTCTGTTTTCCAGGGAAACAATAAAAGAAAGAGATTCATTCTAGCATTCTTCCAACCATTACAAACATGGGAGCAATAATGCATGGTGCACACGTAGCCTGGTAATCGTTAGGTGCTAGCCATTCCCTTCTGTTCTCAATCCACAAATCTGGTAATGTGACATTTCTCAGTGTGGGAGTATGAATCTTCAGCTCAAGCTGTTGAGACACCTCCTTACAGTATCTAGTAGTTGCATGGAGGCAGTGTATTTTAGATGTGCCTCAAATCCTCAGGATGGGCTTCTCTTCTGAACTCCAGAAAACTGAAACCCCCTGAACCAAAGTTTTTACAAATGCCCTCCCTGGCATGCAGATTAAGGCACAGATCCATCCTAAATCTCCAGCTGGAAGGTGTGGAGTCCATTCTCAGCTGATATAAGTTGACCCTGCAGCACTAAAGCTAGAGAAGCCAGGGGTGATTCACACCAGCTCAGGAAATGGCCTGAAATCATGGTAACAGTCACCAGAAACTGCTTTTTAAAAAGCTATTCTCTATCATGGTGGAACGTGTAAGGTGAAGTACTAAAAGCTTTCATGTTTAGAATTTCTTTGACAAGATATTTTGCTGAGGACTAAGATGACTGTTACTCCAGAAATGAACATTAAACCATACAATTCTGGAGCTATCAGTTTAACATCTGTAAAGAGAAAAATCATAGTGCGGCTCAGGCAATACTTTCAGAAGTGCAGTTTGGTCAATGAAAGACCATATAGATTATACAGAGTGAAAAGTGTGTTTTCACCAATGTATGAGGAGTCTGTGAGTGTTAACTTCAGTGCAGACAAGCAAAAAGACAAGATATAAAAAAAGTATTTGATTAAGCAGCTTACTGAATTTCGGCCAATGAGGTACAGAAAAAACGTGGGTACCTTTGTGGTACAGAAAGAACTGTGTTTAAAATGGCTTGAGGAAGGGAGATGTTATCTTAAATAAAGAACGTTTCTAACTAAGAAAATCTTAAACACCAATTAAATTGTCACTGAACTGACTTTCGAGTTTGGTCTGGTTTTCCTAAGATTATATTATCACGGACTAAAGTATGATTTGGATTATCTGCCTGTGCAAATGAGGAAGAAGGATAAAACCCAACCAAATAAAATCTTTCCTTGAAAATCTGCAATGGCTGTCAGGAGATTTGGCTTGCGCACACAGGAGTAGGAGAATGTACATGCTTACAGGGTTTAAAGAGCTGGTGGAGAAGGAACAATCACACCTTTGGCTTTAATATACCTGCCTTCTGGGACTCCCCCAACCTCTGTGTTGTCCAGAGTGGCTCAGACATAGAAAGATAGGAGTGAAAGATAAATTATTTGCTTCAGAACTTGCGAGGAAGCAGTGGTAGAATTTTGACTTTGAGGGGTGTTTCGGCATCAAATCTGCCAGGGTTGGGTCTGACTGAAGAGGCTCACATAAAAATCTCTTTCCTTAGGACTGTATCCTAGGACCATCGTACACACTCCCAAAAGCAACAGCAAAGTCTGCCTGAGAGCTTCCCTCTGATCCAGCTCTGTTCAGCTCACTGAAATTTCATGGCTTTGGATTCCCTTTCAATGTTCCTAAATGCAAGTCTAAGCACCTGAATTTCTGAGTCTTCCCTTTCCTGGCCCACTGTTTTTGAGTGTTTTGCCCAGAGTTATTGCCTCTGTTTCCTGTCCTCCCCCTACCCCAATCCTCCTTGGCCACAGTCTGGTGTTCAGTGTCAATTATTTTAATTTACTGAACACATCAAACAAGCTCCAGTTTCCCTTGGTACTTCATCTTCCTTGAGAGAATTACACCTCCAATCTCTGCTAAATTACTGAGGCAAACAATGATTTCAATTAAGAAAATTATAGCAAATGATCCTGATGCTGTCAATAACATCGTTTGCTACTTCTCAGAGGTTGCACTGTTTCACTCCATGACCTCTTGTTCCATGTACTTGAAAAAACATCATTCTACTACTTATGATCACTGTCAATCTTCCATTCATTATCTACTTTTTGGTTTTCTTTCTAAAAAAAAAAAGAAGATATTTTTAAAACTACAGATGAGTTGTCTGAAGAAAGAAATTGTGAGCAGACTAAAATCATGGGCAGGGTTATACATGGCCTGGTAGGTATGTATTGACACATACCAAGAATTAACACATGCAATGTGTGTGAAGGACTGCAGGCATTCAGTTATTTTTGCTTTCAGTGGAACAGTTTTGTGGTATGCTGACATTTGAGATCCCTATAAAACATTTGGAATCTTAAGTTAATATAAATTAAAGCTTTACAGCATTTTTACTTACATAATTGCATTTTCGATACTACCCACCATACATTTCTGGGTTATTGTAATGTTACGTGGTTGTGGCACATTTCTCCCTGCCAGGATTAAAACAGCAGAAAGAAAAAAGCAAAATTGCAGCAGAAGGAAAGTAACTGTAAAAGGTGGTCATCCCTCAGTAGAACAAAAGGCACTGCTTTGTGGTGTTATGCTGAACAGAATTGTCATCAACAAGTTTAGTTGTGTATAACAGAAGCTTTCAGGTTTCAGGACACAACTGTGAACCTTAGGTCTGTCTCATGTTTTTGGGAGATGGCAGGGAGGGGCAGACAACTCAAGCATTTGTGTATGCAATTCTCCTCTGGCAAGAGGAGAACCAGGAAACAAACCTCTTCTGCCAAAATCTTGTATCCATATGTATCTGTGTTCTGTTAGGCTATTCTTTTGAATATTTTCACAGAACAGGGATGCTTTGCAGAGTCTGAAATACAGATTCACAAAAACTGGCATGATTCCCCCAAATATACAAAGGGATATAGAAATACAGATGACCCAACTGCACAACTTGTGCAATCCTTTTTCTAGTCAGTCTGTTTAATTCAATCCAATATATTTCCGTGAAGCAAAGCCACTATTATGGTGAACAATTTCCTAATACTGCAGGGATATTTAAATGGACTCATCTTTTTTAAATGGTGGCTTCACCATCTGTTCTGTCCTTTCATTACAAATAGAGGGAACCTAACTCGCTGCATCAGCATGTAAAGCTTAGCATCCAAATGATTTAGATGTACGTGTGTGCTCTTTATGCACCTGGTATGTTTTCTCACATACCAAACACAAATCAGTGGGAAGACCTGTCTCTTGTAACCAAATAAATTCTCTGATCTAGTGCCTTTATTCCTTTCTCATGGCAGCAGAAATTGATGGCCAGTAGTTTGCATTTTATTAGCACAATTATGACCCATTTGCTGTCCTGCAGGAGTTATATCTTTATTGGGCTGACATTTTGTGCTACCATTTACCTCTCTACAGAAAATGAGCCTTGATTCCTATCCTTTCCCTCTTGCTGGGCCCACATACGCTTCATCAGGGACAGAAATCTTGTAGGAGATGTGCTGAGGATGAGTCAGGCTGCTGAAAAGCTCTGTCCTTCCCCAAAGGATGCCATACAATCTCTCTGAACACTATTTAGAGAAGGAACATATTCTCCTCAGACACTTCAAAACGCATCACACTGCATTATTTTTACTGTTTTAAATGACAAATTTTGCAGTAGATTAGGAAGGGAAGAGCAAGTTACCATATCTCATACTCTCTAAACCAGGAGACTGATTGCAGGCTTGATGCAAATGGTAATTCAAAGAAATCCCACAGGACCTACCTGTGTTGTAGCCCCTCCCAAGTGCTGGCCAGGGCCGATGATTCTTCCAAAGGTTGCCCAAATACCAATCACTCTGGTTCTCCACCAAGCCAAGAACCTGCTGCCCTGGAAATGAGCAAATTGCAAAAAGATCGTAAGACAAGACAGTCAATCAATGGAAAACAAACACAAAATCTGGAGAGGGACAGCCAGTGGAAAGAGAAGACAGAAGTTTGGGTGCTGCCTTCCTTTCATGCATTCCAAAGGTGCCTGCTTATGTAAGAGATGGCAAGGCTGGCACAGCAAACTCAGCACGGCTCATTTCTTTCCTTCTCCCCTGGCTAGTCTGAGTAATTAAACACTGTGGGAACCTTTGTCATGCTGACAAAAATATATCACCCAGACAAATCTGAATGCTGCTTGATTTTGGAATACAATGATGGAGAATCCTCCTAGTGAGAAGTAAGTGCTGGTAAAATGATCATCTAATATGAAGATCTGTTCATACTCTGATGGAGATAATTGAAGAACAAAGCTCAGTATAACAAATTATTCTCTTCCCATGCTCTCCCCTCCCACGACTGGTTTCAGGGGTATTTTTTCAATCACAAAGGAAATCCCTTTTCCTCAGGAAAACATTGTATTCTAAGAGTTTACCTACACAAGGAACTTGCACTGTTTTAATTTAAGAGAGTGATTTAAAAGTCATTTAGGTAAGCCTGTGTGGAATGCTGCATAGAAATTATGATTTCAGTTTTAGATGGGCTTATTTTGGTTTAGCTTACATTGATTAGCAGCTGGCTTCAGCTAGAGTAAAACATGTTTTAAATCAAATGTGTCTAGAAGGTTTGCACTGCTTAAAAATCAACTGAAAAGTGAATGTTTGTATAGATAAGGACTTAATTATCTAGCTTGAAATGTGCTGTATAAAATGTAAATAAGAGAAGTGATTGAAATGATGCTCTGGTGACAGAGGATGGAAGGAAGGGAAAACTGCATTTGGATCTAGTCAGAGAAAGGCAAGGGAATGGGGTTTTGACAGAGAGACCAGCCCAGTGAGGGCACTGAGACTGGGATGGGAAATTATTTTGCAACCTTTTGAGAAAGCAATTAAGTATCATGTTCTGAAGGCACATTTTCAAATCCCAGCTATGCTCATCAGACTGGGTGTATCGTCACAGCAGTGCACTGAAAGCATTAAATGATCGCTGTATGTTGCTTGCAGCTGTATGACTAAAATTTCAGTATGGCCCAAGACAAGACTGGGCTGAAAGGCAAGACATAAAACCAGAAGTGATTAAGTCAATTTTATAACCAGCTACCAAAACATTAGGATAGGTCAGGTGATCGCAATACTCTCCTGCAGTACCTGTAATTGGAACTGTGGAATGTCAGTAACCCCCACATGCATCCCGAATGCTGTTTCAGAGAGGGAGAAGCAATGAGTGGCCAATGCACATTACAAATAAATCAGAACATTATGAAGGCATTCAAGGGAGTGAACAGAAATCATTCTAAAAATAACCTTGAGAGACTACCAATTCCACTACACACCACTGCTCAGGATCATCCTACTCTATCCTAATCACAACATGCCAGTCCTCAACAGACCTCATTTTCTAATCATGTCTCTCCTTTTCCATTATAAAATATATATATATATATAATTTTTCACATATACTCCATAACTCATTTTTTAAGAAGGTGGAAAATCTGGGGGTAAGCAGAAAGGATCATATGAAGGACTACCACACATTTACCACCCCACTGGTGCTACTGAAAACTGGTAATATTAACAGAGCAGATTGCACAAGAGAATGAAGGAAATGACAAGTTAGAGGCAGATGCATCCTAAATGACCGATGATTTGTTCATACAAATCAAATAACTCATTTTTTAAGAAGGTGGAAAATCTGGGGGTAAGCAGAAAGGATCATATGAAGGACTACCACACATTTACCACCCCACTGGTGCTACTGAAAACTGGTAATATTAACAGAGCAGATTGCACAAGAGAATGAAGGAAATGACAAGTTAGAGGCAGATGCATCCTAAATGACCGATGATTTGTTCATACAAATCAACTAGCATCTCTCAACCTGTGAGACACATGGAACACACTGGACAGCACATGAGGCCCTACAAGCCATATACTGTGAGGAAATACGAAGGGGATCTTAACTGGCTGAAACAAGTCTTAACCACAAAAGGCTGAAAGGCGCAATTTAAACAGCACTTGTTGATTCTGTGCCTGTTCTTTATAACCACTCCCTTACAGCTGAGGTGGAATGAATCAAAATAAAAAACTACCATGGCTAGTAGAGGATGAGAAAAAAATATAAAACAATAAAAAATGCAGGTGCAGCTGGGCTGGAATGGCTTGGCACAGCTGGTAGGAAGAGAGTGACCCTGCCCATATTCTAACAGCACATTTCACAACTCAGCAGTCCACACATCCTTCTCAGGACAGTACTGCTAACATCAAAAGAAATGTTAGAATTCCATTTGCAAGAAGCAGACACTGAACTTCTTTACCATGGAGCATCAATCTGCTTTCATTATGTTAGCCTCATGTATTTCCCAATGAGCCACAGAGTTCAGCCTTCAAACTGATGAATAATAATAAATGAACAACCCTTGCTGCTTGTTAATGGTTTTCCTTTCCCACTTACCAGTCCAAAATCTCAGTTCTGACAATGTACCCTTGAAATACTTATTTCTCAGTTATTATTTCTCATGCTAAGATAAACTGAAAAGGTTCAGGAAATTATGTTCACATGTATTTATTGTAGCTGTATTATTTCCTTCCCCTTTTTCCCTTTATTTTTGAAGACACGAAGACAAATCCTGCTCTCACCAGTACTCCCTAAGGTTTGATACAGGACATGGATGAAGGCAGAAATTAACATCATGTAAACTTTAGGGTCTGGATACATGGACTAAATAATGTGATTTACTGTGTATCAGCTGAGCTGGAATAACTGCCTGTACACGTCCTTCTAGCTTGTCACAAATACAGAGCAAAAGGTAACACACTTCAGTCTGCTATTGCAACAGCCTGGGAATGCACACGTGTTCATGTGCTGTCCAACGGTAGAGCATTATGCAACTCATCAGGCTGTTTTAAGTCTTGCTGGTGTCTCAAACCTTCTAGGCACATGTGATGGCTTGTCTCCAAAGCCACCTTGGAGAAAGTTAGGAAGACATGTTTTGTATCTTCTCTAGTTATACTTCTGCTTTCTCTAGGCTGGAATAGTGTGGTGCTCTGCCAGAGAAGAATATATTTTTATCACCCTTTACATTGTCGCTATGATCTTGACATAGAGCAGAAGTGATCAGGAAACCAGAACTTCAGATGCATAGCAAATATTGATGGTTCAAAAAATGTTTTAATTCTGAATCAGTATAGAAAAAAGAAATTCAGAAATGTTCTCTGGAAAAAATTCCCCAAATACTTTGATCTGAAGATTCAAAATAACCACATGTCAATGTACAGCCCTCCTGATTTTAAATTACATCAATGTGACATGTAATACAGATGCATAATATATACCATATATACCACACCATTCTATGCGTCTAAAACTTCACACAAAATAAAATCGTTTCACCCTTCCAATTCTGAACAACTAAAATCGTTTCACTCCAAACTTTCACTAGAATTTTGTTGTATTAATGAATCATAGTGAGAATATCGTTCCTGTGTATCTGAGCACTACCAGTTATTTAATTCAGTTATTTTTTGTCTAATGCGTTCTGAAGTTACAGAAAGGAAGCACTGGCCAGAGCAATGCATAGTGTCGAGCAGGCACAATGAACACCCTCCTTGCCCACAGTCCTCTGACGGTTCATCGGGCCCAACCTGTCCCTTTGCCACTCTTCGTGCCTTCCATGCAAGGTGCATGCAGTTCTGTGGACACCTTCTCCTGCTCCATTTCACCTCCAATCATACTGGAATCTGCATTCAGATTTTCTGAGGAGAAAGACTAGAGTTCCTTGCCACCATGGCCTTTTGTAAAAGGCAAGCATGGAAGGGTTATGTGAGTTATTCTTCTGGCAGATGAGAACACTGGCTACCATAATGAATTGAATTGTTCAGCATTCTGAGCTGCCTGTTTCTTCTTCCTAAGAGTTATTATAATAAAATACTCTCACTACCAGCAAAAGCTCTGTCATTGTTTTCTGTTCTGGCCCTGCAGTTATGACTAAGTGCACTCCTCTCACTCTCTGTTACTCCAGGCACAAGGTAGCTTATGAAAATGAAGCTGTCTTTCTTACTTACACATACATCACCACTAACAGCCAGACAAGAGAAAACAAGGCTATGATTCTGGCATGACCACGGTGAAAAATTACCGAGCAGGCAGAATTACAGCTGTATTGTCGGGAATGGGGCTGTGTGCTGCCTGGCTGCGGGACGAGACTTCTCCAGAAGGCAGCTGCACAGCTACAGTATTTTGCACACTACAGCTCCCTGATAGCTCCTGCCTGAATAAAGTGCTTCTCTCCTTGTGAAAGCTTAGTTGTTGCTGGGAGGAGGTTTCCATGGAAAAACAGATACTTCTGAGCCTGACAACTCAATGCCTTCGATTCCGTTTTCACTTCATAGATTCTCGGTGGCTAACAGAGGGGAAGGCATGATTCTCTAATTCAGGCATTGAAGGGGACTCCAGATCTCATCTCCTAGCTGATACTGAGTTCTTGGGTGACACTGGACAGATCACATGACAGCCTCTTGTTCAATTCTCCTTGAATAAAAATGGGGATAAAAATTAACTTTTTATGCCTCTCTCATTTTGCCTGCGTCACATATTGCAAGTATAAGTGCTCTGAGGTAGTAAGTGCGTGTTCGTGTGTACTGAAAGCATAACAGCAGCTGCATGTGGCCAGGCTGAAGCTCTATCCAGCACAGCATTGTGTCTCCATGCAGCAGGGATTAGCAGCTGTGCTGTAATCGAGCACAACAGGGCAGCTCTACACTAGTGCTTTGTAATAGTGGTCCTCTCGCTTCCAGTGACTTGTGGCACAGGACGCTTCTTTAGAAGTTCAAGCTTTTATTTACATTGAGTCTGATATCTGCTAGTTTCATTTGGTGCTCAGTACAATCTTGGTGCCTGTGAACAGTATTTTCCTACTCTGTCCTGATTTTTTCCCAGTTTTAGAGAATTCTATCTTCTCTGGAGTCTTTGTACAAAGGAACCTAACTTTGGCTCTTGCCTTGAGGTATTTTGCTGTTACAAAAAATAATAACAATATTAAAAAAATACAGTTATTACGAGTACTTTAAACATCTTTAGTGAAAGCCTTTTTTGTTGTTGTTCTTTTTGGTTTTGTTTTCTTCTTTGTCTTAGAGACTACGGTGGCTTTCACATGACTTCACCGTAATCACTGTGTGGGCCCGCATCAAATACTTTGGGTGAATTGCACTTTCAGTAGTACTCAGGATATCAGGCTGTTTGCAGAAAGGGAAAAACAAAAAGGCATGTTAGAGGGGTGGGAAGAGGTGGGGTGGGGTGCCAGCTTGTGATTGCCCATAGCTAAAAGGTAAGCTGATATCACAGGAGAGATCTGTTTCAGCACAGCTCACCTGATTGTTAGATTCACAAGGTTTAGTTGTATTTGCTGTGGGTCTCCAAAGCGAAAAGCAAGCTCAAAGTTTTTTTCAGCCTTTAAAAATGTAAGAGGTACACAATTTCTACAATGTGGAGGTTATTAAAGGAGAACAGAGCAGAATTTTGTCTTGTTACTTCCAACTACTTTAACAGCCATGGTTTAGATCATTAGGAATTTAATACAGACACGAGAGCTGGAGCCACAGCCAAGTACAGCCAAAGCAATGCATGTCTTCAGTGTAAGTTGAAAGAACAGGAGAAAGACTCAGCATGAATTTAAGATTCAGGCTTGGCAGGAATCAGAACTGCAAGGTTCTGCTCCCAAAATGGAACACAAAAATAGTAAATAAAAATGTGACAGGTGGGAAGAGGGGGAAAAGGTACATATTCTGAATGCTGGAACATTTCTGAATTGTCTAGTACTGAGTATGATGAACATACTCAGGACGAGCAGAATCGATAGTGGCACAATGAAGCTGACTTATTTTCTGCACAACTTGGGGTTAAAATATTTCATTAATGTCCTTTCCCTCTTTTCTCCTCCTAATTTCTTTATGTTTCAAACACCTGCATAAGTCATCCTTCCTTTCTGAAATGTGCAAGGCCATATCCTTAGCTGGTATAAATCTGCATGACTTCAGTGAAATCAGTGTACTTATGCTGATTGATACCAGCTGAATGTGTTGCACTTCATGTTAAGCCTTGCCTGAGTGACTGACCCCTTCTCTATGGCTTTCCAGTCCCTGATCTTGCATCAGTTCATACAAAATATGTGGCTACTAAAATCTTTCACTTGTCCTGCCACACCTCTCATCCACTTTTTCAGATCACTGTCAAGTTCAAGCTTTTCATCCTCACTACTGATGCCCTGGAAATTCTTGCACAGTCTGTATCAATTCATGTTTCTTCCTCTCCCAAACTTACCCCTCTCCTCTACTGCCATGTCCTCTCTCATCCCCAAAAAAGACTGTCTTTGCATGCAACAAATGCCCTGAGTTACTTCTGAAAATATATTTCAACCACAAAAATTCTCGGCACTTCCCTTTAGAAAGTTTTTAGAAATTTTACCATAAATACAGTGTAAAATATGCACATGAAATCTTGTGTGTGCACAGTGACACAAGCCTGCCTGTCCTCAGAAACACAGGATGACATTGCCTCATAAGCCTAAACAGAGCAGGATGTGTTCAACAAAATCAAATACTTTAACCTCTACTGTGCATGTATTTCACAGGTGTGTGCATACACATAACAGATGTATGCATTATGTGTGCATGCAAGGAGCAACTTGGATGACAGGGAGGCCAGAGGGTAACTCCCTGGAGGTATGGCAGGACTGCTTCAGGAAAGGAGAGGATGGCTCCATGGGAGCATCACATTGGATAGGCACCAGACATCGATGCCTGAAGGGAAAGAAAGGAGACAGGGAGTGAACACACGGCAAGAAACAATGGTAGGTACGTGAAGCAGACGTACCTACAGTACATCAGGGGCAGGGAAAGACAAGATGGGCCAGGTTGACTCAGTGAAGGAGAAAAGAGCTAGTGAAAGGAATAAAGGAAGACACTAGCAACACTGGAACAAGGAACTAAAGCAATGGTATCAGCTGACTTCTCTAAGTACTCAAGAGGTGGTGATGTGGCCAGGGCAAAAGAAGTTACACCAACTTAGGCCAGAGGAGAAGAATAACTCAGCAAGATTCTGTACAGAAAGAAACACGACAAGTGTTTTGTAGGTGGTAGGGGGGAGGATTCAAAAGGTACAGTCATACACAAAAGGTGATCAAGAGGATGAAGTATACAGAACTGGACTGAGAAAGTTTGGGGTAAAGAGCTAAATCTGTGATTCATCTTCATAAGGGAAGATGAAAGAATTAAATCAATCAAAAGAAGAGAATATATTGGGTTTTCACACATCATCTCCTCTCCTCCAAGGAGCTTGTTAGAAAATGAAGAGGACAGTGAGGAGTCCAGCAAACTACAGCAAAGCAAGCAAATCTATCATTAATGTTTGCAGCACTTTCATCTACAGAATGTCAGGGAAATGGATGCTCAGCAGCCAAGCAGAAGAGAGCAAGTGTAGAAAAAAGACCTTTCACTTTGGAATAAAACTTTTTGAGGTTTTCTGTGACAATGGCAAAGCTTTGGGTGCCCAGGACAACAGGCTTCCTGTGTTGACAGAAAGTTAAGAAGTCGAAGTTGTTATGATTTGGACACAAACAGAAATTTTTGTTTGTTTTCTACCTGGAAGGAAAGGATATGCTCGACACATTGCAGGAAAAGTGCCCTAGCATGGAGTCTGGGGCAGAATGAGCCTGAGCACTGAAACAGTCATAAAACTGTAAGCTAGACCGGAAGGGATGACAATACCTGCTTCACATGCTGCTGAGCCTGCCCTTCCTCACCTCAGTTTTTATGTCACTGTTTATAGGACAAAACGTCCCAGCAGCAGCACTGACATCTAATTAACAGCAATAGGAGACTTGACACGAACCCCTTCTCAGGTGATAGGTATTCTCTCCTAACAAGGCTGCAGGAGGTCAGCGAGATGCACTCGTTGCTCTGACTACACACCTCACTGTTTTATTCACACCAATGGCCACTTCAGGATTGTGTGCTCTGATAACTGCTTTGTCCTCATCGTGGTCTCCTTTCTAATTTTTAATTCATTCAATATAAAACACCACAGTCTTAGTAAATCAAAAACTTCTTGCTCTGAAAGTAGCAAAATGTTCTTGTGAACACAGTGAATTTCAGTCCACTAGTTCTAATATTCAGGCAGTGGTCTGAGAGAAAAGATATTTTTAAATGACTATGCTCAGTGTTTCAGCAACATACAAGCTAATAAAACCATGGCTTGAATTTGTGCTGTGCAGAAATACGTGATCACTGAACAAAAAATGCCTTTTTTTGCTGCCAAAGATAATGCAATGAAACTGTCTTGGAGGAGAGTGCGAAGAGCATGAAAGTAACTGTCTGTGCACCACGACTCTGCTTGTCGCAACTGCATCCATTTTATAAAGGGGATAAGGTCCTGATATGTGCATTTTGGTTGGCACGAGACCCATCTGTGAATCTCAGTAGTGGGGGGCTGAGCAGCAGGCTGCAATGTGAGATCAATAATCTCTCTCTCCTGCAATGCCTTTCATTAGCAGTGCTTTACAAAGGAAAGGAGAGACCTGCTTACGGCAGGAGAAACTGAGGCACATGGTCATGGAGTGACATTTCCAAGGTCACCTGGGAGGTGGGTGGTGATCTATGAACAGGTGCCAGGACTTGTGAGACCCAGCGCACTGCTCTCAGATACTGAGAAACACCATTCTTTAGTAGACTTGTGCCTAAACTGCCACTGCCACTCAGTATTCATGTAGAAATTCTCACTCAGTGAGTCTTCTGAGCAGCTGTCAGCTTACTGGGTGCACTGACGGCCAAGTTTTTCTCACCACATCCCTGAATGCTGAATGTTCTGCTCTGCCAATAGATGTAATTTGGGTGCGATCACTTGGAATTCCAGGCATTGCTTTCCTCTTGATGTTGAGGCAGCTGCTCTTTTCAGCTGTAGTGATGTAAACCTTAAGCTGCCTCTGTTAACAGGACAAACTTAAGTCAGATTTACACCAGGGTAAGAGAGGTTGGCATCTGGCTGTTCGTTCCTCACTTTTGTTCTGTAAAATGAGGATAACACCACTGCTTCACTGCACTTCAGCAGGTTTCAGTCATCGTTGTTTGACATTGTTGGAATAGTAAACTGCTGTTTATTAGCAATGAATCAGAGACAGAGGGTAAGAGCTTTCTAATATTCCGGAGACTGTTCACAGAAACTCTGCATAGCTTTCTACTTCATATCCTTTTTGGCAGTTATCATATATAAACATCAAGATATTAAACCTCCTTTCTTTTATTTAAAAGGAGTGAATCTTCTAAATCGATGGACACACCATGGTTGTTTGTGAACAAGGAATCAGTAGGTATGTATCATAAGTACTTTACCTCTGCATCAAAGAAGTCCCAAAATGTAAAAGCAATGGCAGAAATAACCCCAAGATGAACAAATTGAAAAGGTTTGGTTTTCTGGTGACAAGTAAGAAAACCCAAACCAAACCACAAAAAACCAGTGCTGTACCTAGTAGTAAAGGGTTGTAGTCACCCACTTAATCTGAAAAAGGTTGCCAAGCTATTGTATGTGGTGTTGAAATCCACTTATGTTGACATTATTTTTCCCCTTTGTTGGGTTCAGTTCTGTTAGAAAATAAACAAGCTCTGCATTTCCCTTTGGCTACGTGGCTTTACCAGCCTATGCAAATTTTTCATGATGAAAATTCAGGATTCATCTCTTCAGTAGACACAGATCGCAGTAAGATGCTGCTACCTGCCTAGCACTTCTTGCCATTGGTATTAATGGCACTTGCTATACTGACAATTGGTTTATGTAAACAGCTCACCTTATCCTTTTAATTAAGGGCTTCAAGACAGGTTAGAGCTCACAAACACTATAGCTAAGAATTATTTATACATCAAGAGTATCAGATGGTAAGTGACATGGCAAAATTTGTTCACATCTAATGACTAAGCACAGTTAGCCCTGTAACAGGAAATGTGATAGACCTCTGATACCAAACAACAACCTGCTGTTTTGCATCTTGAGCCTACAGAATAAGAGATGTTGCTGCCCTGATATGACAATAAAGTGGCTATACCAGAAGCCTCATGCTTTAGGGATGAGCTCTAGAATCTTGGGATCTGTTCCTCATTCTAATATTGACCGGCTGTGCCATCACAGATGGGTCACCTCTTTGTCAAGCTTCAGCCTCTCTAAGTAGAGCACAATTCTGCAGTCAGGCTAACTAGCGGATGTCCATATAAGAAGAAAAGAACAACCTGGAGAACAGAATGGAAAAATTTATCCTGACACAGCACTGCAAATATTTTTGCCAGCATGAGATGGAGCACTGTAAATATCTAATAAATGTGCAGAGAATCATTCTTAAATTTGAACACAATGTTCTTTTTCTATGTCCTTCTCTGTCTTTTAACCTGCACCCTGAAGACATCTGGATTTACAGGGCAAAGTGATGAGATGTTCTCTGGGTGAAAATGTGTTTACTCATAAGCTCAACTTGAAACCATATGTAGCACTGACTCAGTTTTGCCAGCATGTGATAAGTCTGTCTGATACTAGAGAGTCAAGACTGGCACAAAGATAAAATTACGAAGCTGCCACTTACACAGTACCTTGAGCACCAAGGTTCAGTAGTGTGGTATGTCTCATGGATTGCTAGTAAGCATTAGTTTCTGTCTACTTTATCAGTTTTCACCTGCTTACTACATATATGACACATTTTGATAGCATGACAGTGAAGTGGTTAATACTCCTGATGGAGAATCCAGTGAGGCTTGGAAAAACCAGTAAGAAATAAACCATTCTTCAGTCTTTTGCAGATAATTCTTTGTGGATAGTTCCAGAGGTTTTAGTATGTTTAACATCTCAGCACTGAAATTTCCCTTTTTTCCCTGTTTATTAACTCAGCACTGAGTGATTCCTGTTGTTGAGAAGAGAACCTCAGAGCAAAGAGGAAGAAGGCTGTCTTAACTGAGTAAAAGGAAAAAAACAAGTGTTACGAAAATCAACTTAAGCCCCTTCTCTCTTTCTGTTGTTTAATTATTTAGTTAGTGCAGATCTGGCTTTAATTGAGACAAACAGATGAAAAATGCGAGCCCAACAGTACACAGAGTGAAGAATTTTATTACACAGCCCTGAGCCAGAGAGACTTTGAAGTGTTACAAAAGAGTTAAAGTCTAAAAGCAAAGGGGTGAGAGACTAGCAGAAGGTGCCAGTTTCATTAAGTAGATATGTTGATGATAACGGGAAGAAAGCGCAAGACTTGCTATCCACTGAAACACAACAACTCCCATAATGTATTCTGCACATCATATCGTTCAAGCCTCTAATATTTCATT
Organism: Eurypyga helias; assembly: GCF_000690775.1. Lineage (NCBI taxonomy): Eukaryota > Metazoa > Chordata > Aves > Eurypygiformes > Eurypygidae > Eurypyga > Eurypyga helias. The sequence continues at coordinate 79,369 of NW_010249439.1, forward strand.
CATTGATTTTATTGTCAAATGAAAAGGCGCTTGTTCCAAGTGGCATTTAGTGAGACAGATGGGGAGAGACCCAGACTTCATTACTGGGAGTTTGCTCTCTGGATAATGTTGACATAATATGGGTAAAAAGCAAAAAGAGTGCAAAAGTCTACCAGTCCTAATGTCTAGAAACATTAGGAAGGTCTCTTTGATTCTCTTCCTGGAAGCTGAAGGGGAAGCATGGGGTCTCTCCCACAGGAGTCAGTCCTCTACAAACTTCTCCAATGTGAATCCTTCCCATAGGCTGCAGTTCTTCCCAAACTTCTCCAGCGTGTGTCCCTCCCACAGGGTGCTGTCCTTCAGGAGCAGCCTGCTCCAGCATGGGTCCCTCATATGGTCACCAGTCCTGCCAGCACACCTGCTCCAGTCTGGGTTCCTCTCCCTACAGGATCACAGGTCCCGCCAGGAGCCTGCTCCAGCGTGGGCTTCCCACAGTGTCACAGCCTCCTTCGGGCACATCCCCCTGCTCCTCGTGGGGCCCTCCCCAGGCTGCAGGGGAGGGTCTCTGCTCCCCTGTGCTCCTCCATGGCTGCAGGGGCACAGCCTGCCCTCTCACCATGGGCTGCAGGGTTGTTCCTCTCACATATTCTCACTCCTTTCCCCCACTAAGTTCTGCAGCAGCTTTTTTTCTTAAACACACTATCCCAGAGGCGCTACCACCATCGCTGATGGGCTTTGCCTTGGCCAGCGGTGGGTTCCTCTTGGAGCCAGCTGGCATTGGCTCTGTGGGACACAGAGGAAGCTTCCAGAAGCTTTTTATGGAAGCCAACCCTGTAGCCCCCCTGCTACCAAAACTTTGCCACGCAAACCCAATACACTAGTGGTTGCACCAACTGACAGGCAAAGAAGAGCTCAGTGTTTCTTTTAGCCACAGAAATAAATGAGCAGAAAGGCCCAACACCAGAAAGAAGGAAACACATATCTGTATGGGAGTTCAAAGAGCACCCTAAAACAACCTGCCTGTTCCCAAATTCACCTAGTAGAGGCTAAGACAATACCGAACAGTGTTGGTGAGAAAAAACACTTCAGACCTTGCTCTCTTTGCAAAGAACTAGAGGAGGAAAATGTAGAAAGTAAAAACAGTTTCTAGAAGAAAATCCAGAACTTTCCCTCTTAGAGAAGTATCCTTTTCAGTAAATGACTGGGTTATGATCATTCCTGATTCTACCTTCATTAATTTTGTATTCCTGGTGCACAGCTGCATGGCCTCACCAAGAAGCTGCCTGCAGACATTTCATACAGACACTTTTTTAAGTGACAGAAGACATTGGTTCAAACTCTGACAGGCTAAAGAAGAGCCTGTAAGCAGGCCCTTCCTTTTCTGGCTGTGTACTCCTCCTCCTACGTTAGACAACTCTCCTTCGTACTCTTCCCCTGTAATGAGGTCAATTTGTTTGGACCTTCTGAAAGGTTAGGTGCAGGAAAGTCAAGATGCAAAATGGATTTAGGCTGAAAATAGCTGACTGTTGTTTGGCTTGACCAAAATGACAGCATCTGTAGGCAGGCACAGCAGCAGAATTCGTGGTGCCGTGTGCTGTGGCTAAAAGTAAGGTGCCTATCAGCAGCTTGGAAAAACTTCAGTGAAATGCTTTGTTAGTTAGGTGTATAAACTCCAGATAGACTTAGATATAAACAGTGTCCCTTTGTTAATCTGAGCCTGATTTAACTGGGGTTTTTTTTAGTGATCTTCATAGCAAGGTATAGGGTGTAGGCTTTCCTTCAAGAATAATAAAGAGAAAAATAAAAATGATCAGCTAAAACACTGCAAACGTCTAGAAAAGATAAACCATACTTCCACAATAAAATGATAGAGGCATGAAAGTATTAAGAATTCTGAGGACATCAAAAATGCAGTAAGCCAGCTGTGCAACCACTGCAGGAAAGCATGCAAAGGGCAGGAAGTTATGGTATCAGTTAATCCCCTTAATCTCTACTAATGCACAAAGTGTAAGCAACATTTCTTTTATAAACCAGTAGAATGCTGTTATGAGTTTTGAATCTCTCTTGCATCTCAATGAATTCTGTAAGGAATCAGAAGGATAAAACCAGCAAGTCAAATATGAGTACATTTCCCTTTACTTATTTTCTTCTTCACATGTCTAGGGACAAGATATAAAAACTGAAAGCTGTAAAATAGACTTGGCTAAGTCACTCCCTCATAACCACAGACATTAGTTGATACACTGGTTTTGTTTTTAAAAAGGGAACAAATGTATGAGATAACTAAGAGCAAGAAAATTATCTGCAACCTATCATTATGATAAGCCTTCTCTGCTTACAAAAAACGGTATTACAAAGCAGGGTGCTTCACTCTCTGTCTTCCTTGGGGAGGAAAAAAGAAATCCCTCACCCAACAGATGATCACAAGACAGACCATTTATTGGCTTATAGTTCCATGTGGTGGAAACTGATATCACCTTTTTGTCAGTCATGCTGTAGATCTATTAACCACCATAATAAATACAAATTACAACAGAAACACATTTAATTCTTTAGCAAATTAAAAATGGATTGCCTTTCAAGGACTGAAAAATAGAAACAAATTAATATGCATTTGCAGATCAGAAAGGCGGTAAGTCAAAAAAAGGGTGATGTAGATGACAATTTTGGCTGCATATTGGGAAGATCAGTAAGACACAGTTAAATCTTGTGACGAAATCTTGGCTTCCATTGGATTTAACACTGCGAGAATTAATTCAGACCTCAGCCGCATAAATGCCATAGAAGCAAGTGCACTAATTTGAGAAATTATCACCCCATAGCAAGAGTTACTGCCTACCTAGTTCATCTCAGTGTACAGCCATCTGGATTAGCTGCAGCCCTCTTCACTGGCTCTCTCTAATGGCTGTATGGAGAGTGAGAAGGACAATGAGTCCCCATAAAAACTATTACTGCAGCTCATGGAAAAGTAATGAAGAGATGATGGCAATAATTTCTTAAATCACTCCAAGCAAAATTGTCAGGACATCAGTTTATGCCTCCAAAAGCATCCAGTAGATGGGATATTTACAGTTAATCTGTTCTAATCTCTAGAAAAGGTAAATCCTTTGTTAGCACTGAGAACAGATTCTATAGCCTGGTATAGATTTGTAAAAATGTCCCTCCAGTATCTCACTTTAGCTTCCACCTATGCACTTTTAAAAGGTGAAACTGATCTTCTTTCTCTAGGATTCTTCCCTGGAATTGCACAAATATTGTACTCAATGATAAAATCTAACTGTGTAGTCCCAAAATGACAGACCCGGCTAGGATTTACTCTTCACAAAGAAAAGATAATGTAGGTGTCTCTGAATAACTCTTGTGAAATCATCTGTGCACAAATTGTTTTTTCAAATGCACCCTAATTAATTCTTATTTTAGTCCATCCAGTTCCAGCCTTCTTCTATTACAGTGACTCAAGCATCCCTCTGGGGCATTTCGTAACCCCCCACTTCATTAGTGCTACTTTTAGCCTGGACCGACACTTGCTCCCTATCATGCCCTAAGGGCTTCCAGAAATGACCTTCTTTTTCACAAGATTGTTTTATTTCTAGTTTGTATGATTTTCTGTGTTCAGTGCTGTAAAATACGGATTGTCAACAGTGCTTTGTAAATTGGTGTAAGAAATGTAGGGACCATTTTCAATGGTACATACATACTCAAAACAACAACAAAAAAGGGTAGAAGAACACAATTCCCCCTCTACACCACGCAAAATGCCCATTTATTTCCTTCTAGAATGAGATGTGACCTTCTGACTGAATTTAAAGCTCTTATTCTGTCACCTAGGCTTAGCCTCTTAATTGCATGAGGAAACAAACTCCAAGGCATAGATCAAATTCTGGGACAGCCTTCCATTTGTTATCACCACATGAAGAGGAACTCAGCTCCTGCCTTTCCATGAAAGGAAAATAAACAATTTCCCATTTAAGCTTATAAGATCAATGCTGCAGGAAGAGAAATGTGTGAGTATGCACACACTGAAGGAAAGCAAGATTTATGTAAGATGTGACTTAAGACGCAAAGGCATTAAAAAGAGATCATTATCTGTTCTGGAGGTGGAGAAAGAAGCTATATATCAATATCAGATTCTGATCAGCTCTAGAAACTGAAAAGTACTAATGTTATTTCATTTCACAACAGATGGGAAGGTTCACCTCTCAGAAAGACTGAATGAAGGCTGACTCAACAGCAATCATAAATTATTAACTAATTTGAAGGATTTTTCCCTTCCTCTTTTTCTCCAAGTCCTTTAAGCTAATTTTGTAGCTAACGCAAGGACAGATCTGAAGGAGTAATTATCAAGCAGGTACAACAGGATTAAGTAAATGCTCTATGACAAGACAATGCTGGGCTTCTCTTACTGAACCACTACATAAATTATTTGTGGTCAGGATTAAAGTATTTAATTAAATCATCTTTGTCTAGATGAAACATGAAAATTATTTTTCAAATTGCTGCGAGAGAGGAAAAAACCTTTCCCTTCCTTGATTCTTACAATCTAATATTGAGTCTGTAGTTCAAAAAACAAAATGATCAAAACAGCAGTGACTCACTGGCAAGAGCATTAGGATAAACCAAAGTACATTGTAAGTTATCTCCTTGCACACTCTTCTCCCCCAACCAAGATGACTGCAATGTTATGCAAACGTGTTACTGGAAGAAGGACAGCTTCCAGACCACAAACAGTAGTGTCCCTCCATGTTCCGAGTGGTTTACACACAGCAATTCTTAATGTAAAGCTGTCAGTCACTTCAGTGAGCCCTTACTAAACATTAGCAAGCTGCTAGTGGACTCTGGGAGAGAAAAGGCTTTGTCAATTTTTTGTTTTATGCAAACAATAGTGGGAAGTAAGGAAAGGCTTGCTATTTAAAAAAGCAGCAGCATGTGTACAACAAAACATTTTTTCACCCCTGAGAACAACAAATGGGGAAAAAACAGATTTAAGACATAACAGGTCTTCCTCCTGAGTTTTGTTTTCTGCAGTACCAGAAGGGTGAACCAACACTGTGGATAGAGTTGTTCATTTATGGTAAGTTGGTCCAAAACATCCTCTGCCTCTCTTGCTGGTCACATCAGCAATGTGAGACACAGCTAGCCTACAATAGCAGAACTAAGCGAGACGTACCTACAGTTTTATGGACTGTACTGAAGAACATTTGAAGTTGTGGCTGAGCTGGGGCAGAGAGAAATTTCTTTGCTTCCATGAAAATGTGTTTTGAAGTACATTTAGCAAACTGTTCTGAGAAATGAACATCTGAGCTTGGTTTGCCTCCATTTGGCTGAAAAATTGAAGTAATCTAGTTGGTGGATAAAATGCAAGGATTTGGACTTAATTCTCTAGACACCATCAACTAGGATGGAAAGACTTCAAGTTATTTCTTGTTATTTGGACTTGTATCTTGGCTGGAAGAAAACCCAGCAGGAAGAACCGAGTTGGTTATTAATGCAAATCCTTAATATCTCCCTTCAGAAGATAAAGGTTTTCATCCTGGATGTCTACTTCTTATTGCACAAAGCAAATCAACCTTTTGGATTTTTTCTCTTAATTTCAAGATGTAACAAAAATAATAATTTGTACAAAATCATTACAGATGCATCGAATAACTAAGTACTGTGAATTGATTTTTTAGGTCTAACAAACCTTGTCAGAGTCCCTTTAAATGACAGCTAAGAGGGAAAATCTATCTCCAGTTAAACTTTATTACTCCCTCTGCTGTATGGAAGGTAAAATAACTAATTTTCTGAAGGGGAAAAATAAAAAGAAAGCTAGATAAAGCAAATATTATAATTTTCTATTATTTCTTGACAACTCTATTGTTTGGGAAGCAGCATATGTATTCTTTGTTCTCAAGAACAGCAAAAACAGGTAACAAACATTCTATGCAAACAGTCATTAAATTGAAAGTCTGTGTGAAGATATGTGCAATAAACCCCATGACCTGACATTCACTAATTTCAGTGCACTGTGGATCACACAAATATACACATGTAGGTGTGCACATGTAGCAGACACTAGATGAACACTGCTGAACAATGTAGCAAGGGAAGCAACTTCTTTTACTAATTCTAGCAATTTCTGGATATAATCTATCATTAGGTCACTGTGAATAAAGGAGAAAATGACATGATAAATATGCCTGCAACTGTATCATGTACCAATGGGGAGGGGGGAAAAAACAAGGAAACAAGCATATGGAATTCTAAAGGAAAAGATTTGAATTCTATACAAGGATTACATAGCAAAGGTCTGAAGTAAGCCAAAAGGTACATGATACTGCACATATTAAACATTTCCACAGTTTATCCAAAAGTGATTTAAATACCTACAGCAGCTTTTGTAAGAAGTTTGATGTATTTCTTTTGGACCAGTTAACAATCATGAACTGCTGCGTAATTTCCTTTCCCATCATTACTTACTGTCAATAAATGTGTGTGTTAAATTTAATTTTTCTCCTTTACAATTAGTCTGGGTCTACTTGCCTGACATGTTAACTGATTCTACAATCTCACATTTGTGACTACAAATGATTTCCATGGTGACAGATTGAGATATAGTCCTGAATGAGACTGAAAAGTGGGTCATATTTGACTGGGAAGGAGAGAAAAAAACCAACCTTCCTTTATATATACTTGTTTTGGCTAGGCTAGTAATTAATTAAGGGAAGCCAGAGTCTCAGAAAAAAAATCGAAAATGGTACAGTCAAATTTGCTTGGGAGTTGATAACTACAGAGATTTGTGAAAGTTTTTAACCTTATTGTGGGTAAAGGAGATTTTCAGAGTATGTCCATCACATTTCTGAAGACTGACTAACTTGACTCGTAACTTCAGACTTTGTTCAGTACATAACTTAGTTCGATGACTTTTCACTTCTGTTTACAGTGGACTGTACTGTAGAATATGACACTTTATAAGCATCTTCCAGCAGCTTTGATCATTAAGTTCAGCCTAGATTTGACACTCCAAAATCTCTGGTCCTTTTTCCTGTGCACAAGGAATTTGCTGTCTTTTCAGCTTTATTTCCGTTTATCAACTTGTACTGTAGACTATACTTGAGCAATGAAACTGTATTGCATGTATCTGGGTCCAGATTAAAATCTGATGTGTTCTGCTGCACGGGCACCTGTGTCTTTGGATGTTTGTTATCTGTCAAGGGTGCTCCAGTGAACACCAGCACCATCAAGCCCTCAAAACACAGCACTGCTGACTTGGAAGAGCAGCTGTATAAACTATACTCAACAGGGTGGTCTTAGATGTCAGCAATAGCAGCTGCTGAGGTTCCTGATAAAATGGATTCAGTGGTGTGAGACAATGTAAGAGGGAACGAAGACCCTCTGTTTACACCCGTTGACTTGAACGAGCCCCTATGGAGATATGGTAAGCAGGTATGACTCCTTTTATATCAAATGGAGCCATTCCAACTTGTAGCAGGTCATAATTTGGCTTGCTATATTTATACTACAGAAGAATGAACCATTTTTCATATATTTTTTCATAAAAACACCGGCTGTTGGCTTTGCTGCTGATTAACAACCTCCCACTTTCCCATTCTGGGCAAGTTGGTGAGGAAAGCTGTCAGATCAAGAACAGGATTGCTGGCAAGCCATCCTCTGACCAAGGCACGCTCCATAGAGCACGCAGCTGTGTAGGAGAGGCTTTGCCATTTGGGAAACTGGGCTTCACAAACTCTAATCCATAGCAGCTTGAGTTTAGTTCCTTAGAAGAACAAGTTAAATTAAAATTAACAACTTTCCCAGATGCAAAGGGATCCAACCATTATTTTTTAAATGATACCAGGATGGCATAGCGGGATGTGTAAATTGCTGCTTGATTGTTGTGAGAGTACATCTAGTTTGCTGCTTTCATGGGAAGAAACTCTGTGAGAAGAAAGTACCATAATCATGTGTGGCACTAAATGTTGGAATTCACAGAAGACAGTACTTGCCCTCTAAAGTATCTGACAGTTATCATTCAGAAGCGCACACGACAGCATCTGAGCGACGGCAATGAAACCAGACAGCTATAACCACATATTCACAGTAAATCTTGCACAATTATTCCACTGAGACTAAATGTGAGATAAATCATACAGAACTGTGAATTCCCAGTGTGAAAAGGGCTCAGTGTGGAAAATATTTATTCCTATGGACAATTATTTGTACAGGGGTAGCTCATCCAGTGCTCTGCAGTGCTAGGTGCTGTACTAATACACAACTTGTAATGACTAGGCAGTACAGACGATGGGAAGGAGAATGAACTGGTAGTTTTGCCCGACACAAACAGGACCCAGGACTGCAGAGGCAGTAACGTGCCCGTGTACAACTGCAGCAGAGCCGGGAAGCAGGGCCCAGATCCCTGCTGTTCCACCCGGTCGAACTGCTCTTCTCATTCTCAACTCCGCTATGGATTTTTAACATCTTATTTCACGAGCAATGAAGTTTGCCAATACGCTGACAACATTAATGTGCATAAATCACTAACCTTTTTTCTTGTTTCAACAGAGGAGTCTGCATAGTTGTTAAGATTGCAAATTAGTTCAGCTCTGCTTAAAGGATTAATTTTTTAGATCTTTTGCAAATCAGAGAATTTGAAAGAAAAAGAAAAAGACAGAGATATAACGTTTTCCCAGAGGGTCTGAAGTAACTCCCCAGCAATGCTGCTTTCAACTCCAAGTTCTGCTAACCGAGTGGCAAAGGAAAAACTCTCTACGCCAACTTATTCATGTCAGACACGACCTTGGGGAATGTTTTGTAACATGTCAGGACATAAAGAACATATAATTCAGTAATTAGCAAGCATGCAGAAAGATTATATTCATGTTTTACAGGTATTGGTGAGTATACAAACAAAGGAGAGAGAGCAAACAGGAGTACCGAAACCAGAGCAGGCTGGACAGCCAGTTTGATGAGAGTAGTTAAGAAGATTAATGTATACTCTAAACTGAATTCCCCCAGTCGGCCAGTGCTCAATAAAAGACAATGCCAGAGCCTTCATTTCAAGGTGACAGAAAATTCTGATGATGAAAGAGGCAGCTGAAAACTTACTTTTAATTAAAAAGCAAACAGGCTGAAGCTCCCATGTGCCTAAAAGGAAGTAATACCATTCAGGAAACAGTGGGGAGGGATTATTATTTAGATAGTTCATTTTATTAAATAAAAGAACTCAAAGAGAACCAGTAACAACTTTTCTGCCCTAGTATCCTTAATAATATAAGATGATTACTCATCGACTTAATGAGAAAAAGTTTGAGGCTAAAAAGAAAGCAATTAAACTGACAGATTTATTGCTGCCAAGAACAGATACCCACAAAATGCAGAACTAAGATGCATTAAATGACCAGAATAATTCACGAACATCCCAAGGAAGATGAATAAACGGATGACAAAGCTCATATCTTTTATGTGATACAAATAGGTAGACAAGTGACAAGCAAATCAATAGGTGGATGTTCAGATGGACACAGAGGTGACAGATTCATAACATTCATTAAAAAAAATTATGCAAATGACCCAAGTGCAGGCCCTGGCACTTGGCCTTGTTCAATCTCATACAGTTGGCCTCAGCCCATCAATCCAGCCTGTCCAGATCCCTCTGTAGTCTTCCTACCCTCAAGCAGATCAACACTCCCACCCAACTTGGAGTCATCTGCAAACTCACTGAGGGTGCACTTGATCCCCTCATCCAGGTCATTAATAAAGATATTAAAGAGAACTGTCCCCAGTACTGATCCCTGGGGTACCCTACTTGTGACCGGCCGCCAACTGGATTTACCTCCATTCACCACAACCCTTTGGGCCTGGCCATCCAGCCAGTTGTGGGCAAGAGATTTTTTTGCTAGGGACCATTGAGGTCTGTAGCCTCAGGCATGCGTCATCCGCCAGAGCTCATGTCAGTGGGGAGCAGCAGTTCATCATGGTCACCTGTGACATTTTGCGGACTGCTCCATCTTTTTCCCAGTGCTAAACTAAATGATCTTAAACTTCAGCTTAAATTTCAGCATCAAAAGGCTAATAAGTTGGCACATTACATCTTCTCCTCTGCACTTGGAAAGACCACATTTGGCAGATATTGTTCAATGAGTAGGATAAAGGAAGATGCTGGTGGAGAGCAACACTTGGCCCTAAATCCATTAGCCAGGACAGGCTCAGATGTTATCAGCCCTAACTCAATGTTGTATCTCAGTGCATCATCATTTTCAATCTTGCTGAAGTCAATGAGACTACTCATGAGCTTTTACACTTCAGCCTATGATTAAGTACTTCACTAAATAAGGTCATTAAATTTAAATTGTAGATGCTTGCTAGGTACTCCTGAAGGTTGTTCTCTCACCTGCAACATATTCCCTTCAGGCTCATGGCTGGCAAAACAAGTGGCAAAATAACATCCCAATCTGCATGTCAGCAATCCTCCCACTAAACTTAAGACATGGGAAATTGATTGATTCAGGAGGGAGCTGTGTTTACCCTACTGCTGATGTAGGGAAGAACAGTAGCATGTTATGGCTCTCAGAAAAGGATGAGACACAGAAAAGGAAAGGTGTGTGAACCTGGCATATCGCAGTGTCTCACAGAGATACTGCAGTTTGTTGGAGTAGCACAAGCCATATAACTGGGTTAATGCAGCATTGTGCCACTGTGTGGCCAGCAGGTCAAGGGAGGTGATTCTGCCCCTCTACTCTGCTCTGGTGAGACCCCACCTGGAGTACTGCGCCCAGCTGTGGAGCCCTCAATATCAGAAGGATCTTGACCACTTGGAGCGAGTCCAGAGGAGGGCCACAAAGATAATCAGAGGGCTGGAGCACCTCTCCTATGACGAAAGGCTGCGAGAACTGGGCTTGTTCAGCCTGGAGAAGAGGAGGCTCCGAGGAGACCTCATTGCAGCTTTCCAGTATCTGAAGGGGGCCTACAAGGGTACTGGGAGAGGACTTTTTACAAGAGCCTGTAGTGATAGGACAAGGGGTAATGGGTATAAATTGCAATCAGGGAGGGTTAGATTAGATGTCAGGAAGAAATTCTTCACAGAGAGGGTGGTGAGGCACTGGAACAGGTTGCCCAGAGATGTTGTGCATGCCCCATCCCTGGATGTCTTCAAGGCCAGACTGGATGTGGCTTTGAGCAACCTGGTCTAGTGCAAGGTGCCCCTGCCCATGGCAGGAGGGTTGGAACTAGATGATCTTTAAGGTCCCTTCCAACCCTAACCATTCTATGATTCTATGATTCTATGTGTATTTTTGCCACTTCTCAGTAGGACTAATCAGCCCAATACAGTTAGTGCAGGTAACTAGCTCAGGTACATATGCATGTGTTGGCCCCCATAGAGACATATCCTAAAGGATTAACGCAGCAATTTCAGAAGCTATCAAGCTATTTTTCACTTCTCTCTCTGTTCAGCATGTACACCTCAAAGCAGCCCTCTACCCTGTTTCCTACTCCCAAACAGGCTATCAATCATGCTGAAGTGTATGCTAAAGCCATAATGCGGATAACAGACCATTAAAAGCTCGAATGAGACTGCTAAACACATTTCATTAATCATAGCACAATCTAGTCTTGAACCAGGAGCTACAGCTTTGGCAGACTGGTAATGGAAGGCTTCTTTCTACCCATTTCTAGTGACTGGGAAAGGAAGAATGACTCCTGAGCTGGTTACCTTAAACCTTTCGCACTTCCTCATCTTCCTCGGGTGTATGTGGCCTGTGAGGGTTACATCACTGGGGAAAGAGCATGAGTAGAGGATAAAGAATAAAAATATGAGACCTGCTAAGAAGAAAGAGCGTGAATACTGTTCAGAGAGCCTGGATTCTCAAAGGAAACAGAACACCTGCAACTCGCACCGATTTTAATATGAGCGCTTCTGAAAAAGTGACCAAACTGGCTCCCTCTCCCTGGCAAAGGATTCTTTATTTAGGGATTTGATAGGATATCAGAAAAAGGACTTTTCTTCCTATGGGCCCAGACCTAGTGCTGATTCTACCAGTATAAAAGCATAGCAGGTAAAAGCTAAAGGAAACATTGTGAATAAGAGATGTCCCCTTTGCACCACTTCTTACTGTTACATCTCGTATTTTTCTCACTAGTTTCCCAAGCCCTTTCCAGGGAAAATCAACAGGTTACTCATTTTTTCCTAGGCAACTGGCAGATTAACAAGAGTTACCTGCCAAGCACATCTGGCATGCCTCTGCATACTAACTTAAAGGAGGGTATACTTTAGTTTTTAATCAGGGGACAGGTTGGAGAAGGTGGTTTCAGATGAGATAAGTTGTTTCCTTGAACAGCAGAGATGGAAGACACCATTAGCAAAAGACCCAACTTTAATAATGAATTGAACAAGTGAACATGCCAGAACTAAAGGGACCTACCAGCACTGGGTTCAACCTTAATTCCAGTGGAGGATTTGAATCAACCAACTTCTTGCAAGGAGGCAAGGTTTCTCAGCTTCATTTCACTGGGTCGATGCTAAACTCCCCAGTTTAGACTTACAAAAGGGTCTTCGGTTGCTGACATCACTGGATAAGAGTTTACTATGCAGTGTTAAAAGAGGTAAAGAAGTGTTGACTGGGGAACAAAAACACAGTAGTAGAGGCTTTATTATGCCAGATATCCGTTACTCCTATGTGTAACCATAAGACTGCATGAGTCGGGTAAGGTGTATCAATAATTAAACTTTAAAAAGAAAGAAGCAGAATGAGTGTGGATTAGAGGTGTCCCCCAGATATGGGCTGGAACTAATGAGGCGTTTCTTCTTACCATCAGAGAAAGTTTATTACATGTACTTCAAAGGCAGTTGACTTAGCAGTGGAGGTGGCTCAGAGATACATCCTTTCCAGTGATGCTCAGCATAAAAGCAAAAGCATTCATAACAGAATGGCTGAACCGGCTATGAAAATAACAACCCATGACTTGGAAAATTTTAAGGAGAGGATTAAACCTTAAAATAAAAAGAGAGGGAAGGGAGGAATGGCATATAAAATAAAACCAGAATACTGCAGTTATTTCACAGCTACAAAAAGCACGTGCTGATGCCATACATGCTTCTCATTTGGAGCTCTGGCCAGGTCCGTAAATCCTAACCTGTGATACATCAGGCTATTAAATTTTTTTCTACTCTCTTCAGCTGAAGCTGCCCAACTGAATGTTAACAGTACAGAAAGTGGGGTTAAAAGCACCCAACCACCATTGTAGGTGCCATTAAATTGACAGCTATTGTCCACACCATCAGACGAGAAATGTTACAGAGAGACCTAGAGAGGATAACAGTGAGGGTGGGGAAATTAGAAAAAAACCCCACATCCTGGGAAAAGCACAAGTTAATAAGCTTGAGGAATAGAAACCAAAACAGAGAGAAACAGTGAATGGGCGGAAACTGGTGAATTAGACTTATATTAGAAAATAAAGAGGGAGAGCTATGATCTGTCGTGCTTTTCCATAGGAACTCAGAGATAGGAACTGTTTGGTTCTCACCTCACTTGTGAGGCTCCCTGGAACGAACCTCCTGCTTTTGTTAGATTCTCCTTCCTCTAATGCTGAGTCTTGCTTGAACTTTAAGTGATGTGGAGAGAAAAAGCTCTGGTTGGTACTGGCAGTAGACAGGCACAACAGAGCACCCACACAGTACTGGATATCTAAAACACCCTTGTAACAGCACTGTACAGCCAGACAAATCTAGCTGTTTGTCTCCCACCAAGTAGCTAGATCTTTTGATTCGCAAGGAATCACATCAGTTCAGCAAGTAATTATCAACAGCCGTTGACACTGCAATGATTTTTCAGGAACAGGGCTGTGCCACTATAACATGGCATGTAGTGTATGGAATAAATAAAGGAGACCCTTACACTGGAGCTCAGGCATAAGCAGATAAATCCCACACTATTTGGAGCTAAATAAAAGCTATCACATCTTCTCTTTCATGATCCATCAAATTTATCTACATTTCACAGTTCAAAAAAAAAATTGGTTCCTCAATTTTTTCTTGAAATTTAACAGTTTCATGAGGTTTTATTTTTCAGGAAAAAAAATATCTGGATCAACTGTTTTCCTGATTCTATGTTGTGCATAGATGGTAAGATTACCCTGGAGACCTCTGCTGCTCACTGAAGTCTGTTGTCTTAGGAGGAAAACCAAACAGTACATCTAACGTATGCACTGTTTTCTAATTAAAAACTGAATTCTCATCTCATTTTCACCAAATCCAAGGATAACATAAATGTTAGTAATGGAGCTACTCCGGATTCAGTCTATAGTAAATGAAACAAGGATCTTCGCCTAATCTCATAAATGTGTCCCTTAAGATCTCCATTAGTAAGTAACACTGGGCTTTTAGTGAAAAATGCACCACAATTTTGCAAGATCCCCCTGTAGGAAAAAAGGGTATTTTTTACTACATTAATTCTACACAATTACATTTGAACATGTGGTGAGATCTCAGGGAAAAGGGTTACAATGTCCTGCTATCTCAACACACTTCCTTACCAACAGCACCAGAATTACATAAAGAAACTGTGCAACAGCCGTAACATATAATTAAATAACTAGTTACAGATTGTGTATATTCTAAGTCTATAAGGTAAAGTGTGATTCAACTACACCTGTTTTCCCTCTTAAGTATCATTAGTAGTAATTACTTACAACTTAACTCATGGCAATCGCTAGATGATATTCAATTGCTTTCAACGTGTTGCTGAGAGATCCTAATTCCACTTGAAAGGCAGGAAATGGGTAATCGATAATTAGTAAAGGTCCTTCAAGCTTTTGGTCTAATAACACCATTGTGATATTACTTTATCCTTATACATCTGAAAGAGTCTTCCTCCTCTTTGCCCTTTGACAATGGACCCACTATGAAGAAGGCATCAGAGCTACAAAGCTCTAAGGAACAAGCTCGTGCTATGCCTGACAGCTAGGCCAGACAGAGGCAGTCTTTGGAGAGTAGAACAAAAAGTACTGGCTGTTTTGGATGTCTTAAGAAGCATATCCTCTGTGCATTTTTGCAGAGGTGGACATGTAAGCGTGACTTCTTTTTTTCTTCCCCAGAGTTCCCAGGCTTAAATCACAGCTCTCCTGTCTCTGCTTTGAACTCTAGTTGCAACTTCTTTCAGAGTTTATCACTGCTTTTTCAAGCACTTGTCACAAGGGGACAGAAATAATGAAAGGTGCTCTTCAGGTCTCAACACACTGTCCAGAGATTTCTAACCCAATCTTTAGTTCTTAATTTTGACAACCTGGAGAACTTACATGTTGTTAGAGAAATGATTAAACATCTTCCTCTTCTACCAAGGGATAAATTAAGACTAATCATAGCTTGGGATCACTGAAATCAAATTTCTTCTACTTTAGATTCTACCTTCCAAGGTTCATCCCAAGAAATTAGCATTCCCATCTGCCTTCAGGGTGAAAGTCAGAGTTACATAGCAAGGTACCCTAGAGCAATATATTTCAACAAAGTTAGTCCAAGCCTCACTCCAGCGATGGCTCTGTGTTCACCAGTATACAGGGTCTGTTCATGATTGAGTCACCCAGCAGAGCAAACCTGATACATAATCAAATGTGGGCACAGAATGTTATTTCTATTGCATTAGCCACAACACATGATTTGGAGTTCATGCTAACTTTAAGCTTACTATGAAAAGACAGATGGTATGTGACACAGGGTAAGGTTTCTCAGAATAGTTAATCCATTAATATTTTAGAACAGAATGAATCAGTGAATTTATACCAGATTACCTCTTAGTGGTAGGTGTCTATGACATTTTAACCCAGTATCAAGATCTCTAGTTTTTTATTTACTCTATCATTCAACAAAGGCCTTCATCAATAAGTTTCTGAACCTCATAATTTTTTGCCTCCTCTAGGTAAAGGTTAAGTACAAACCTAGATATCTGGTACAGTGTGCCTCACCAGTTCAGAGAGTGTGTTCCTGCAAGTAACTGCAGATAGACCTCAGATGAAGGCTGCTAATATTTTCAATGCTGTATAGAAAACACATGGTGATGGGAAGATAGGAAAAGGTTTGTAAACCATTAGAAATGTGAAAAACAAGGCAGTTCAAATACTGGTGTCACATCTGCAATGACAAAACAGCCTGAAGCACATGAAGGACCATCACTAAACCACACTGAAATTCAAGTGTAGTGTTTGCTGCCCACGCTTGCTTGAATGGTACTGACTGTACTGGCTAGGTCAGGCTAATGCTGATCAGATGTTCTGTATTGCCAATATACTGACACTCCCAGAGGAATACAGCAGGTTAGGATAACTTCTCTTTTGTTACAGGGCTGGCAAAGGCCGTAGTGCAACCTGCAGCTCTTCTTTACCTCTGCTTCACTTTAAAAGGAAATCTCCACAAATTCTCTCTCTGCATAGGTACATATTCCAGATGGAGATCCATCCCTGACACGCTCCCCGTGACCAATCTCACTTCTTTATCTAAGCGTGCCTTATACAGCAATCTCAGTCAAGTAAGACAGGAAAAAAAAAACCCAGTCATTAAACTGAAGGAAGGATTATTTGTTGATATAGCAGTCTCCATTAAAAATTAAACTCCTATAAGGGGTAACAGTCGCCTTAGCATTACTACTGGGTAAGGTAGAAGCAATTTTAAAAATCTTAGGGTATGTCTCTTATTTGGTTTGATATTAATTCTCTTTAAGAACCCTCACATGCGTATGTCCTGCTCAACAGTGAGCTTTCTAATTATTAAACAAGTGGAAAAGATGGCAGCTTTGAGCATCTGTCCATAATCCAGCTCTTAAGAGAATTAAGATCTTTATCCATCCATAAAACCCAACTATGAACCACAGCGTGTACAGCAAGACTGGCATAAAGAAGAGGCTATGGCAACCTGTACTGCATTAGAGGTGGAAAGACTGTTCAGAGAATGGATTTGTACTAAACGTAGCTAGTTAGTAAGATTAATGAGTAGAAATCACACTACATGCTGGTCAGTCTTCGGTAATTTAACTGAAACAGGAACTAATTTCAAGGTGATATACAGTCCTCCTGAAGTTTGGCTACAATTTTTTTCATGGAGTAGAAGTCAACACGTCATCAGGATATAAAGAAAAAGGAGAAGGAAGTATTAATAACATTTAACTTTAATCTTTGACTTAATAATTTGAAACTTTTTGACTAGAGAAAGGAGATGAAGAAGAGCAAGGAGGGAATCGTGTGTAACCAATCTTGGTTAGATTAGATGGAACAGATCTCATCTGGAAACATCAAGATCAAGGAGGGGATTTCCAATACCATAAAAATGAAGGATAAGGAGCACCCCATGATGTCCTGTCTCCGAACAGGTTAGAGGGAGTCATTCAGAAAACAAGAAGGAAATCCTGTTTCCCACTAATTATCACTCCCACGCAGGGCTGAGAAATCCAGAATGGAGCCTGGAGAACTGAGGGTCTGAGTAGAGTTGTCTAGGCTCACAGAGGGGTAAGTAACCATAAAGCCCATCTGAACATCATAGAACCACAGAATAATAGAATGGTTTTGGTTGGAAGGGACCTTAAAGACCATCCAGTTCCAACCCCACTGCCATGGGCAGGGACACCTTCCTCTAGATCAGGTTGCTCAAAGCCTCGTGCAATCTGTCCTTGAACACTTCCAGAGATGGGGCATCCACAGATTCTCTGGGCAACCTGCTTCATCACCCTACTTGTGAAGAATTTCTTCCTTATATCTAATCTATATCTACCCTTGTTTAGTTTAAAGCCATTACCCCTTGTCCCTTAAAAAGGTCCCCCTCCAACTTTCTTGTTTGGCCCTTCAGGTACTGGAAGGTG
>NW_010249440.1:0-8909 GCF_000690775.1 Eurypyga helias
TACAATTGCTCACCACCTGCTGACTCTTGCCTAGCCAGGACTTGAGTAGTGAGACAGAGCCCAAGACAGATCACACCACAGTCAGAGCAAGCCCCATTAGCAAAAGAGCAACCACGAAAAACAACCAACCTGGCCCCCACGCCCAACTTATATATTGAGCATGATATGCTAGGGAATGAAATACCCCTTTGCTCAGTTTGGTTCAGCTGTCTGGATTGTGTACCCTCCCAACTTCTTGTAGCAAAAGGTTCAGAATGCAGGTGCAGTATCAGAAATTTTAAAAGTCCTTGAATTGGTACAAACACTCCTTAACAATGACTAAAAACATCAGTGTTATCAATACTCTTCTCTATGCAAATCCAAAACATATCCTCACACAAATCCAAAGCATGGTCTCATAATAGCTACTGTGAAGAAAATTTACTCTGTTGCAACTAAAACCAGCCCACTTACAACAGCATGTGATAAATTTAATTTCAAACGGTGATAATTTCAAAAGGAATAAGTTCTTGTACTGTGATTTGAAAAATACTTTTTATTTAGTCACCTCTCACCTTCATTAACAGTTAACATTCAAGCATAATAAACTTGGAATTAAAAAAGCAATGTAATTGCCATGCCATAACAAAGTAGATGTAAAATTTTTGGAAGACTGCTTTCTGAAAGGATATAATAGAGCTATTTCCTGTTGCAGAAGTCATCCTTCAGCTGTGTTTACAGACAACTATCTGTAAATTGCTGGATGCCAACAGATATACTTCTTTTGAGTATTTCCATATCAGGATTATGCTTCTGGAGTCTAGTTAAAAGATTAATATTCTGTTTACATGTCTTGCAGATGTGTCATTAAATCCTAACTCCTCCTGTGTACAGTATTTAACATCATTTATTATAAGAAATAATCTATGATAAGCTATTACAGAAAAATAACACAAGAATAATAGCAATAGTGTACTACAGAATATATAAGTAAATTCATCAAGCTGTTTAGACATTAACTAAGCTAAAACAAAATTACAACATCAGAAAACCTCAGAAATTTTCAGATGGTCTATGCAAGATTTAGAATAACAAACCAAAAAAACCCAGGCTGAATGCTTAATATCTACTAAATAAAATTTTAACTTTTTAAAAAAATAGTAAAAAGTAGATTCATATCCAAATATTTTAAACTTAAGCTATTTTACTTTATAAATATTATAAAAAAATCCTCAACCTCTACTGCCTTCTTTTCTCCTTGAACCAATGTTCCAAGATTTGCACCTGCAAATGACACAGCCTTCTTGAAAACTATTTGTATAGCTAAGGTAAGTAAATTTCCTGCACTAACAGGGGCAGAAAATCAATGTTCTTTAAATCAGTCATCTTTCTCTCTTTATTGTAAGTAATCCCCCTTTTTACACTTATTGTTTTCCTCTCTATATACATCATTATTGTTTGCATACATATCGCTGTGGCACACAAATTTGCCACTTTTTCTCCCTTCTGCATTATTATTTACTTATTTTCTTGCATCCCAAAGTTGTGCAGAATCCTTTTCACCTATTACTATGAAAGCTTTGCTGCTGAGTAAGTTTCCTTATCTCCCATGATTTCCCAGCTAACATCTCAGAGTCAGCACTGACTAAATGCATTTAAAAAGTGGATTAGGTATAAGGATTCTAAGGCACAACGCTAGTGACAAAATTTTCTATCTTAAGCATCTAAACTTTGGCACATGAATACAGAGAATCAGCTTCAATGCTTAATTCAAACCAAACAGAATGAAGTGTGCTTAACACACCAATGCACTAGCCACATCCTGAGACTTGTAGTTGGACACTGAGAATAGAAAGGTGCTCCAAAGAAAATCACCACAGGTGTGAGGAGGAATTCTTGCACTAAATCAAAGTGCGTTATATTTATTATCAGAGTCCAAGAGTCAAAATTCCAAAAGAAACTTGCTACAGGGAAGTGCTAAATTCTGTGACCATGATACAAGCGTACCACATAGAGCTTTGAGTACAGCTTTCACTGATGCCTTCTTTACATAATAGATATAGATTCCAGAAAGAAAACACACAGGTAGAAGTTAACGCACACACAATCATTAACTTCTTCACGGTTTAATCTATTTTCATTGAGATTAATCCCATGCTCTGGCATCTTAATATAAAGAGCTAAAAATATTCTGAGTACATTCTCTTTCTTGGTAGAAAAATAGGTTTAATTACAATTACTTGACATGGACTAGTTATTTAAGTTTCCTGCAAATAATTTCTGACCATTAGTTTAGTCTTACAAAGAATACGAAGTATTTCACAGCTACATATTTAAGTTGGACACACAAGTAATAGGAATGCTTTTGCTCCCCAACGGGATACTTTGAAACTTAGAGTTACTTTTTCAAGTACTTTTCAACCTCTTTTTTTCTTTTTTTTACTAAAAAAGAATTATTATATTTACTTCAGTTTCATTAATCACACAGTATGACGTTTTCCGGTCTAAAAGTATTAAATATACAATATACAAAAATAAATGTTTACTTTTTAATCAACATATTGCTCCAGGAGATATTAATGTGTGTTACCTATATTACTGTGATGGCTGTGTGCACTTCCAGTTTATTTTTCCACACACATTCATCTGAAATTTGCCAGTAACGACATAAACAGACACTAACAAATGGATTCTGACAAAGTCAAAAGATAATATTAACCTGAATTCTGATAATACTCCAGAATTTATTACTGAAGGTGGCTCATTTCTTATAAACACTGATGGAGGCACCTGATATTCAAAGTTGAATTTATGGTCCCAGTTCTAAAAGGACAAGAGGAGGGTGGAGAAACCTTATGCACAGTGTAACAGTGGGATTCATACAAGAGTGTACTGCAACCACAACTAATCTTCACTTTTTTTTACTGTGTGTAACCAAAGGAAATACTAGATATTCTCCAACAGTGCTTTTTAAGTTGGGAGGGGGTGTGGTAGGGATGAAAGTATATGAATAAATAATTCTATAAATAAATAAAAATTAAATCAGTTTTGTTATTACTTTATTTCTCTAGATGCCTTCACATCTTTATACTGATGAAATCTACATCTGTTCTACTTAGCAATCACAAGAATTGCATATATACCCATCAGAGACTTTGCTAGATACACTATAATGTGTTAAATTAAGTCGTCTTTACAAAGCTGAAGTATCTCCTTCCTTTCATTTTCCATTGTCCTTCAGAGTACTATAAACATCTTCTTAGCGATAGCTGTAGAGCCTGTGAGGCTTAATACTAGGTGTTTCACCTCACTGTGAACAGAGTACTCAAGCAAGATCAATAGATATATACACACACATTTATCTAAAGTAAATAATACTATTCAGAACAGATCTATGGAGTGTAAAAGCACCACATAAAGATCATACTTTCTGTCCACTTCTACTTAAGCATAACTAATTAAAGTACACTCAGGTATCATTTATACTCTCCATGTCTAAGTGGCTCATTTAAATGCACTGTCATTAATTTCAGTGTCTTCAAGCAATTCCTGCTTAAAGAACTGCAGTCACAGCAGCCTAAACAGAATTAGACAGAAAGTCTAACATAAATATACAGAAATGAAATATGTTGAACTCTTTGCAAAGCCATCCATATAAAATGACAAACATGGAATTGGTATGTTAAGCATTTTTCGTGGTGTATTGCAATAAGGCTTCATTTGTGCCTTCAGGAAGGTACTTCTCAGAAATGCTCTTTTATACTTTTTGATAATGCCTGTGAGTCCTTTAAAATTAATTCCATATATTAGAAATATATTTAAATTGCTTTTGAGATTGTTCCTACAACATAGAGGTTCTGACTACATGATAAAAACTTAGAGATTTGTTATTTAAAAAATGAGGAAAAGACATATGCTAATTCTATTGCTCTAATTAATATATCACTTGCTATATGTTCAAGAGAAGCAGAAATCTCTATAGGAGTTTTGATAAAGGAATTTAGAAAAGAAAACACGTCTAAACTGTCCAAGGTATATTATGAACAAGGCTTTACAGGAGAAGTTAGAATTTTATAAATGAATCCTAATTACATCTGGTAGATTCATCTGGCAGTGTTATTCACTTATGGGGAAAAGAATACAAAGAAGTGTGAGACTTGGCTGGAGAAAAGGCTGGAAAATTGGTGCACATTAACATAAAACCTATGCTTTAGATTATTTAGTGATACAGTGAAATCACAATAGAGATGAGTGAGGTATAACCACCCAAGTCTTTTCATAGCTCTCCAGGACAATTTTGTGTACCATGCTGAGTGCCACATTCCCATATTAAGACAATCAGAACCACTGGTAGGTAAAATTGAGCTGGAATAGGCATATCTGCATCAGTTCTAATCACACCTGAGCTGCAGCTCTGACTCACGTTTGTAATCAGAGGAAAGTGCACAATGCTGAATTAACTACAAATCTGATAGAGTATTTCAAATCCCATTTTCCTTCTCTCTCTAGCTGGGAAGAGCAACATTTTTGAATTAGCAACAACTGTTTCAAAAAACATTAGATCTCTTGTTCAGATAACATGATCACCACACACTCTTGCAAATACAGTTATGCCTTTCTGTACAGAGTGTGCATTTGCAAATTTTGTAAATCTCTAAACCTCTGAGCTGTAGGAATGTCTTTTAAAAGGGCACAGATGTGTCTTCAGAATTGCACAAATTGCTGTGTCCTTTAAGAAGAGATAGAGTGTCATTGGTTTGAATTTCCCTTAAAATAAGCAAAAGGCTAAAATAACAGAACAGTTGATTCTGAAAACTGAAGCCTAATAAACTTAACTGCACACAAATAAACCTTTATAGTTGAACAGTAGAGCACGGATTAGTATGTTATTAACCAGTCTAATCCCCCTTTTGTTGTTGTTGTTGTTGTTCTGTCAGCATCATTGTTCTCAGAGAATCTCTGCTCAAACTTTCTCAAGATTTACCAATGGCACTTAAATACATTGCAGCATACCAACCACCACACAAGGCAAACTGCATCAGAGATGAAAGAATCTGACACAACAGTCAGTGGCTGTTACTTGGATTTTCTCCATTGGAGTTTTTAGCCTGATGGCTTCTGACTGACACAGGGCTGAGATTAATTCATGGTGTTTCCATGGCTCATCTGAACCTGCCACATCTCATTAACATTTTGTCATATGTCTGTAAATTCTGTGGGGTTGAAGACAAAAGGAAACAAGAAAAATGAGTGTCCTTCTCAAACCACCAAGCTCAAGGTGAAAAAACCACCACCATTCCTAGTCACAATGGCCATTCATTTTAATAAGCAATTTTCTGCATTATAGTATAAAATTTTATGTTACTATAGAAAATTCCTCAGTAACTACTTTTTGCTTACCATCAAATGTCTAATATTTGTGGGCTTGTTTCTTGCCTATCATCACCCTGGATATTCACTAGTTTGCAGCGCAAAACATATGATTACCTGTGATATTTTCTTAATATTATAAGGAAGTACTAACACAAATTAGTCAATGTGTTATAGCTGCTTAGAGAACAAGTATATACTAAGCTGCACCTTGTTTAAAAAAAGACAGTAAAGGAAAACATGTTTTCTGAATCTTGATTATCTAAATTCATATTGTCTGAAAAATTCTTAATTAAACAAGAAAGGATTATAGAATACATTCAGATTTTCTTTGATGATTGATTCAAGACTTACAATAAGTCTTTAATTATTTGTAGTAATATAAATATATTCATAATCAGAAACAGCAATACGTTACATTGATCTTCCAGGGTAGATAGAAAGGCTAAATTTCTGATTTTTAGAAAAGTATTTAGCTAAGTCACAGTTATAAGAGAATATGTTTTTTAAATATCTGCTGGGCTAAGAGTATGCATCTTACTGTAACTTCTGCATAGGAAGTGAATCTAGAGAAAATGTCTCCATATGAGAGTGTGTGCACTTTTGAGGCACATGTAGGATAATTCAAGTAAATCTTCTAGCTTCTGAATGAGATATCTGCATATAGCACAGGAGTATCTCAAGGGCTATGTGTAAACTTCACAAAGCTATCCTAATTTTGGAAATGGTTTTCAAAAGGTTTGCTTTTAGATATGAAACACTCCTTGAATGAAGAAGGTGGCTGGAATGCAGAGTGAAGTAGTGGCATGAAGCCAAAGGGAAGACAAAACAACTTCAAGAATGCTATCCTACAATGGTGAAGGAAGTAACTACCTGTGCTTAGAAGAGTCAGGAGGACTGAGATCTCCAGCTGTCATCTTATGCAATCATCAGAGAATCACAGACTGCACAGTAATTCTCCAAAGTGGTCTGCTGAGGAGGAAGCTGGACTGCTGCCCAGCAGTTCTGTCTGTTGACTTTCCAGGGGATAGCCAGGACCAGAACTCCATACAGGCAGTGTCCCTGTACCAGTACATCCACAGGTAAATGGTGTTGAAGTGGTGAATCACAGAATCACTAAGGTTGGAAAAGACGTATATGATCATCTAGTCCAACACTACCACACCAACTAGACCATGTCCTCAAGTGCCATGTCTACACATTCCTTGAGCACCTCCAGGGATGGTGACTCCACCACTTCCCTGGGCAGTCTGTTCCTATGTCTGACAAACCTTTCAGTGAAGAAATTTTTCCTTATGTCCAATCTGAACCTCCCCAGCACAATTTGAGACTGTTTCCTCTTGCCCTATCACTTGTTACTTGGGAGAAGAGACCAACACCCACCTCTCTGCAACCTCCTTTCAGGTAGTTGTAGAGAGTAAATAACATCTCCCTTGAACCTCCTCTTCTCCAGGCTAAACAACCCCAGCTCCCTCAGCTGTTCCGCATAGGACTTTTGCTCTAGACCCTTCAGTTTCATTGACCTTCTCTGGACATGCTCTGGCACCTCAATGTCTTTCCTGAAGTGAAGGGCCCAAAACTGAACACAGAATTCGAGGTGTGGCATCAACAGTGCCCAGTAGAGGGGGACAATCACTTCCTTAGTCCTGCTGGCCACATTGTTCCTTATACAAGCCAGGAAGCCATTGGCCTTCCTGGCTACCTGGACACAGTGCTGGCTCATATTCAGCTGCCTGTTGACCAACATGCCCGGGTCGTTTTCTGCCAGGCAGTTTTCCAGTTACTCATCCCCAGGCCTGTAAGTGTTTCATGGAGTTGTTGTGATGCAAGTGTAGGACTCAGCACTTGACCTTGCTGTACTTTGAAGGGCCAAGGCCAGTTGTATGACCCAGTCATTCCAGATTCCCTTGTAGAGCCTCCCTAACCTCAGGCAGAACATCACTCCCACCCAACTTGATGTTGTCTGCAAACTTGCTGAGGTGCACTTGAACTCCTTGTCCAGATCACTGATGAAGATATTGAAAAAAAACTGGCCCCAATACCAAGCCCCAAGGAACACCACTTGTGACCAGATGCCAACTGGATTTAACTCCATTCACGACAACCCTTTGGGCCCGGCCACCTAGCCAGTGTTTTTCCCAGCAAAGTGCACACATTTCCAAGCCATGAACAACCAGTTTCTCCAGGAGAACACTGTGGGAAATGGTGTCAAAGACTTAACTAAATTCTGGGTAGACAATATCTACAGCCTTGTCCTCATCCACTAAGTGAGTCACTTTGTCACAGAAAGACATACAGCTACCACGGAGAAAAAAGTTATAAGTGAAAATACGCTTTACTGGAGAGGATGCTCATTTGTGAAACACCTTGTTGCTTCTCTTCCTGTCTGGCCACTGGAGACAGTTTTCCCTCTATCTGCTTTATTTATTTACAAAGAGAAAACTTTAGAGTCAATGCATCCAGTTATGGTTGCTCCAAACAAAGTTTTGTGAATATAAGGCTGTCTCATTATTCCTTGCAGAACAATTTCCAGGTCACGATCAGTTCTCTGACCCATTCATAAGCTATTCCTTAACTAGACTTAAGTATTTTTGAGACTACCTAGAATTTGCTATGTACTCAAAAATGCATTTCAGTGTAGATATCAATGCTCCTTTTACTATGTCTTCTCTGTCTTCTTAGACTGTCAGCTGTAAAACATTTTTTGACTGCAGAAAAAATTGCTAGACTTAAGTATATATTACTTAAAACTTTTAAATTTTTTCCATAATTTTTCCTATGCTAAATTCTGATAATGATTGTCTGAAAAGCAGCCACAAAAGCAAGACAGATGTCAAACATCTGGTTGTCAAGGAGGCTATTTACACAGCAATAATTATCATGTGAGGTTAGAATTCTAGTTCCACATCCTTTTTTGTTTTGATTCATTAGTTTTGATGACAGATTTGGGTATGAATTTTCATATCAATTAAGTGCCTACAAAGTTTTTAAATAACAGTTGTACCCAAACATCATTAATAATGTCAAAGAATTTGCTACATCACTAACCAGTTTCTCTAAAATGGAAATAAATTTATGGAGTTATCCATTTGCTGGTGTCTACGCCATATACTTGTTTAAGCATACACAAAGGGATACCTTCACTGCTATAGCATTTAGAAACTTAACTGCAATAGAGAATTCCCATTTTGTAACTGGGGAAATAAGCTATATGAACTGTATGTTCATATATGCATAATGGCCTATTCAGTGCACCATGATGTCATCACCTAGTTCCTTGCAAAACACGTACCAGCCTTTCATCAGCTCAAGCCAAGGGCTGTCAGGCTGCCATAGCAGATTCCCATAACAGCTTCTATTCCTCCAGCCTTGGGCATATATACACACATACAAGCTGTTCTGTCCTTGATTTCTGAAGTCATTACTTTCACTTAATTAATGTAATTACAGCTTCAAAGACTCACACCTCTACCTTACAATTCATGAGCCTACATGTGGCTAGTCTAAAAACATATTATATGGGAAGCAGATGGTCTGAATCTCCCAACTATTCACAAGTA
>NW_010249440.1:8932-46353 GCF_000690775.1 Eurypyga helias
TGTCACTCGCTCTTGCATCAGGATGAATCTAATAATTTTTATGCATAATCCAGCATGTTTTATTTTAAGAAGCAAGCACACAGGGTTATAGTATGACAGCTTCTCTCATCTAACACCATGGAATTTTGGGGAAAATGGATGAGAAAATAAAACATTTCAGGGTTTTAATTCAACAAAAGTGCTGCTCTGCATCTCCTGCTGTAATTTGGAAGCATCATGCTCCCTTTCTCTTCTATAGGCCAATAAACAAAGGGAATGGGGAAACAGTACAACCAAATTACATCTCATGTGAAACATCACAACAGCAATACATTTCAGTGTTGCCTCAAAACTGCAATCGCTGTGGATCATTGACTTTTTCTTTTCATCAGTCCTTTTCAACGTGCTGTTAGATGCATTAAACTCTGAAAATATGTTGAAAAACAATAATACAGTTTCAGGTATCACTGTGCCAATGCAGATCTATCTGTCATGGAAATGTTGAGAGAGGATTTACCAAGTACACGTACAGTGCTGGTATAGGCTAATATATAACAATTAAATAGCATTCAATGAAAGATTTAACAACAAATTCATCATAAATAGTTACTCTTTTTTGCAGAATACACTTGCTTTATATAAACATATATAATGTAGACACCTTGAAACAATTAGGTAGCACTGTAGTTCTTTTTTGTATTGTTGAGTTTTTCTGTTTAGGGTGGGTTTTTTTTGTAAAAATATACAGTGATTTTAATAAAGCACACATTAATGAAGTACACAGTTGAGTACACTCAACTATTATATTGAGCTGATTTTTTAATAGTGATAGAAATGCTCTCAGGCTGAGTAAATGCAATATAAATCTCATTGTAAACTAACAGTAATACAGCAAAGACTATGTTCAAGTGGTTTTAATTTCAAGTCTATTTTTTCACTCTATGGACAATTGTCATAGGAAGTAAACATGCCTGTCACTAGAACTAGGCAAGTAGTTTTCTGTTCAGAAGAATGATGCTATACAGAAATTTTCTTATTAAATGAATCGAAGATGTATGACATTGATAGTTGTTTGTACTTAATACAAACACAAATACATACCATAATATATTTGGGTAGACTCAATCTCCATGAAAAAAAAAGCTAATTTTCCTTGAGACAAATCAAAGAAATATCTTTAGGAGGAGTTAGTAATTACAGGCAACCTACCTACAATCCAAAATTAATTTAGGAATCTTCACTGAGAACAGAAATGGTTTTCGTTTTACTACGATATGATATAATTTATCAGAAAAATGGTAAAATATTGGCTAAAGTGAATTTAACTCTAACTATAGATGTTTTGAAAGGCATTAGTTAATTTTAAAATAACAGCAGAATTCACAAGACCCATTGTTGGGGTAACTTCTACTGCCCATTCCTGGGCAAAACTGCCTGCATGCCAACATCTAGTAAGGTAGAAAAGTGAGAGTACACTGTCTGTGTCAATAAAGACCAGCTGAGAATGTGTTTGCCCAAAACTGATCAAGGTGACAACCATCAACTAAATTAAACAGTAGCAAGTGAATTGCAAAGACAGCTTTCAAACAAAGGATAAACCAGCTGGAAAAGAAGGGTAACAATGGGATGAAAAATTGTAATAGTGGGAGAGGTTATGAAGCGGAAAAAGCAGCAGCCAAAGGTTGTTTTTGACATGCCACAGGTCATCTTACTGGTGTCACAACTGCTGCCTAGACCAGACAGAGCAGCGTCACCATTGGATGCTGCAAATAGCCTGCATCCAGCTGGTGGGGTGACATTTTGGGGTGTTACAAAGAGGGCTGTTTTCACACAGCATATGTTTTAACAGACTGTAGTCAGTGACCCATGTACACATAAAGCTGGAGCAGCCATGTCTCCAAACATGCTTTCCATAAGGGGGAACATGTTTGTACCCCACATGTCCTTTAGAAAAGGGAGTGCACACGTGTTTCTCCAGGTGGGGAGGTACTGAAACTTTTGTGAATTACTAATAGAAGGGTGTTTATAAATTTGTATCTGTTTATTAAAATTTTGTATATTGATGGTATTGGTTCTGCATATCTACCTCACTGATTTTCAGTTAACTACATGCCATTAATAAGTCAGTAAACTGCTTCAATACTGTGAACTGAACAGTCTTTCCTCCTAAAAATCACTATGTGGCTAAACTCACATAGTCCAAGGATGATTCAAGTACCTGAAAAATTGTACTTACATAGTATGATCAATTAGTGGGCAGTGGTTTTCTTGTCCAGGGTAGAGATTTGCCCCTCTTCCAAGTTCCCACTTGAATATGTTTGTGGTATGGATGGAATCATTTCCTGACATTTGTTCCAAGGCTGGTTGATACCATCCACACTGGCTTTCATCTTCAAAGTCACAGACTTCCATAACTTTAGGGATTAACAGTGAATATTTTATGTTTATATAGAAAATTGGAAATTATTAATTGATGTTATGATAAAGTAAACAATGCAGCAATAAAAAGGATTCAGTTTATAGTATCCATGAATACTTGCACAGTACTAACATGCATAGCCTTTCCTCTTTAGATAAAATATCAAGTATATTTTCTGTGTTCTCATCTACTAGGCAGATTCTAAGTTTGGGAGCATACCAATTCTTTTGCACTTTAGTATCTACCTTCATATGTGTTCTGATCAGCTTTTTAGGCCATTCTAGTAATCTGTCATGTGCTATACACTGAAATGTCGGTAAAAGTTCATCAGCTACAATTCTGTCATCTGTTGCATGGTTCTTTCTTTAGTCTTGTAGGCTGATGACATTAGCAACTCATTGTACATTATGTACAAACTCCATGACCAAAATTCTAAAAAAAAAAAAAAGTAGATACTTCAAGCAGTCCCCACAATACCTAAAATCTACATACATTTGGTACTGGCATCAAATACTGAATTATCATCTTACTAAATAAATAGGCAGCTACCTGTGCCTCAGGTTTTGATTCCTGAGGAACTGGACAAGAAAAAATGAGCCCAGTACTGTCCCTCCCTCACAATGCATCTCCCTGTAAGAATCTTAGGGGAAAGAAACCCACTTATTTTCCACTTCTGCTATTGAATATTTATTCTCCAGTACATCTTCCTGAATATCTTGCAGAAACTTTGTCTAGCTGATCCAAGGTGAATCCTGTCACTCTTCAGAACATTGCAACACATTATTATACTCGCCTAAGTGACTGCTGTGAGACTTGTGCAGGGAAACAAGAATTTATTTTAACCCATGAAGCTCAAATGCTAACGTAATTGAGGTAAATTCCGCATCAAGAAGTCATAGTGTGGTAGGACAATGTGGCTGATGCTTCCTTCCTTGGAGGCTAAAAATGGTAGGCCAAGGAGGGAGTGAGATTTGATTTATAGTTTGTGTATCTCCAGTAAGGAAGCAAACCACAGCCAGTGTGATCCCAAGTTACCCATATAAAGATTTGTGACATTTCCCGAGAATGGTGAATGGCACAATATTACGTGTTCATTCCCCTTTTTTAACATGTTTTATAAACATTATGTTTCAAATGCCTCAGAGAAAGATAATACTTTCCTGAGAACATATTTCTGCCCTCAGTCAGGACATAGTTAACTCCTATTCCAGCACTGTCATTTGAGTGATAAATTGCCATCATTTATGTAGTGATTGGAGGCTTCAGACAGAGCAAATATGTAAAGGTGTATTCTCCACATTATTTATCTCTCAGAAGGAAAGGATGTCTTCTATGAAAATGCAGATATCTGAGGGGGGGGAAAAAAGCTCTATCCAAAGGACTCTCCATTTATTTTTCAGTGCAGAATTTAAATGTTTGGTGTTTTTTTCGTACTATAGGAAATTACCCAGTGATATTTTCATTTCTTAAAGTTATTACCACTTAGAAACAGTCAGAGGGAGTCTAATGCTACTTCTCCTCATTGAACCCTCAACCCTGACAGAGGTGACTGCGTTCCTTGCACAACGTGTAATGAATGCAGAGTCTTGATCTGCAGTGAGAATAGTTTAGCTTGCAAAGGCTGATGAGGTTACTACCTCTAGACGTCTGTCCCCCTCATTAATCAGCTTCAGTACAGCAGTAGTTTTAAGTACTGTGCTTTAAGGCAAAGGAAAGTCATTGATGGCTTCTTCTAAAATATTATAGTGTGAACTGCTGCAACTCAGAAGCTAAGGAACTTTTTTATTAAAAAAAAATCCTTAAACCCCATATTCACTAAAGTAGTTTCCCAGATGTGCATCCCAAACATGAGACTGTAAAGTTATTCTCCCTTGCAGACTTGACTAGAGAACATTTGAAAACTTTAGTGCCATAGGTAATTTAATTTGAGAAACTATGCTCACTTTACAAAATTATGATGTGGAGTACCAATCATTGGGTAACTGAGGATTCCTCCTCCCCATTTCATTATTAAGTTGAATTGGAATGTCAGGTCTGAATCCGCCCATTAGAAGGGAGAAAATGCATAACATGACAGCTTCCCACATTAAGAGCAAAATATTATTTTTCTGGGGAAAATCACATTAAAAATAGCATCTAGGTGTCAATACCAAATTGCAAAGGTAAATACAGACTAATACAAGCAATATGTTTAGCAGCTGCAGACTAATAAGGTAGCAAAATACAAGGTTTAGTTCACTCACCACAAGCTGATTCATCAGATTTATCAGAGCAGTCAGGTCTAAAGTCACACTTCTGGATTGTCTGTATGCAATGGCCAGAGGCTCTACAGACAAACTCCTTTTCTGTGCAGTTGTTCATTGGGAGCGTGGCAGGAACTGAAGTTCCTGAAGTAGTTGTAGAGATTGTTGGCAAGTTTCCTTTGAAAAACAAACCAACCACATGTTAAGCGATGGGACAAAGGCATTCTAGTTTTGTCATGATTTTTCCCCTTGTCATTCCCATCCTGTGTCAAGGGTATAGCTTTAGTAGAAATATGCCTGGGTGACCAAGGTGAATGACTTAAATGCCTCCCAGCAGGAACTGAATTGAACTTTTCCTCAGTGGAAAGCAGTAAGTTGGTTGTGTTAGTCAACCTCTATTCATACAATCCTCAACACTTGCAGGAGCTTATCTAAACTGTTACCTGTATTTCAAACTTGGACTATGTCACTGAGTAATTTCAAAATATTAGTGCTACAGAGACTGACAGAACAATCACAAAAAAAACTTAAATTTCCCTGTGAACCAAGGCTAACAGATTATTCTGATGGTAATGGCTTTTTTTAAATACATCGATTACTGCAAGTGACTGTGGAAATTGTTCTAATAACCTTCCTACCGTGTAATTTCATCACTGAAAAAAATATTTTTTCTTATTAGAAAAATTATTCTGAGGTCATCACCTTGTTCTACCACTTCCTTTATGCTCCATTCAAACTCATTACCACTTCTTTCAAATCAATTGTCTTTGCCTTCCCTCCTATTCTTTACTATGCACCTTTCTTCAGGTTTACTCTCAACTCCCGAAAACCTTTGCTTTTATTGTCCTTAAAAGGAATCTTCATTATATAATGTCTTATTTAAATTTAATAATTAATAAAATTATTAGCTGTATTGAACAATACACCTAAGTTATTAAAAAGTATATGTGAAGACTTTTTTATATAAAATATGTCTGGGACAGCAAAAAATTATTTTCCCCTAAGGCCTGGAGCACAATACTGATAAATTCTCAATTTCTATTTTGCAAGGTAGAAAGCACATCAATGACATCAAACGTGTTATACTCCAAGCAAATGAATGATACTCCTAAAGTATCCTAAGATTTAAACAAAAGACTTAGGGGAAGAAACAATTGCCTGATATAATAAATGTATCTAAACCCCATAATAATAGCAAGGACCTTATATTTTAAAATTTCTGACCAATAAGTGTCACATTCAAGCCTGTGCTTCTAATCCACTGGAACAGGGGAAGAAATTCTGAAATACCGCAACCTTCATAACACCTGAACAGAAAGTAGAATCTGTTCTTTTCACTCTTTTGAAATAATTCTTTTTCTGTAATTTATGTCATACCATTTCATCCATAGCAAATATCATTGAATAGCCTTTGGTTAGGACATTCAAATGATGCATCAAACCAAAATGCCCAAGTTTTGACTTCTTTAATACTACCTTTTACAGATTTTACCACCAAGCTATAAGCCAGTCTCTCCCCAGTCAGAATTTGTTTATCTGATATGGGCAGAACAAGAGCAACTGGGCAGCTAGTGATTAACTCTAGTGTGCAGGGACATGGGAGCCCTGTCTTTTTTTCCCCTGATCCAACTTGTGTTAAATATGGTGGAATATGCCATAGCTAGTGACTATTTTACAGACTATTACCAGGGTCTCTTTGACTCTTTTGTGGTTGTTAGGATTTTTTTAGGGTGTGGAGGAAGTAAAACAGAGCCAGAAGTATGCTGGAGGGTCTCAAAAATTGCTCTCAATACTAAAAGGATTTAAAAAATATATAGAACACAAAAACTGTTTCCTATTCAGCTCTGTCCAGCATCATACTTGAGTATTTTTTGTTTTTCCATACAATTTTTTTTCCTGCTTTATGAACTTTGAAACCCTGACCCTCTGCACTTTCCAACTTTAGTCTTGTTCATTTGTAAAAATTCTTTATATCTCATTTGAAAACATGTAGGGATTTCCTAATTATTTTTTGTAAGGCTTTCTACCTTAAACAATGCATTTTATATTAACTGAGTATTTACAAAAAAAACCCCTTTATATTCAAAATGCTATAATGTTTTACACAGTTTAAACTTGGTAAAATGTGAACTTGATATACTTAGTATTGAATACACTTGATATTCCTAATAGACCTAATTAGATCTATGTTAAATTTTTGGAGTAGCAGAATAAAATGCACCTGCACTAGGATGTTTTGCAATTAGTGTTAGGATACTAATATTCAGACACTGTTGTAAATTGTTTGCTGTTTTACAGTCTTGTTATGACTGTACATCAACTGTTACCCCATATATAACACTGTAATGCCTGCTGCAGATAACACTAGTCATCTTAAAATCCCCTCTGTGATGAAATAACAGTTCTGGAATCTTGTGTCTTCAAGTACATGTATTTTGGGATATATTATTTTACAGTTCTGTAGATGCTGTAGTACCCTAGGTAGCAATGACTTCAAAGAACAGGATGCTCTATCATTTGAACTGTTTGCGCACTGCAGCATGGGAACAATTGACACAGTAAAAACATTAAGAATTACTGGGGGGAGACAGAAGGCTATATCAAACTGAGTTTGCTAAATAAGGTCCTTTATCCTCCTAAGAGTCAAGATCATGAAGAGTTTGGAAACTGCACACTTCTTACTGAAGGTCTCTTTTGGACCTTACGTGCACAGCAGAAACTGTGCCCCGATGCCAAGATATGAGCAGGGAAACATGTCTGGATTTTCTTGGCAGGCCTAAATCAGTTTGATCTGGTTTTGACTTTCCCAGTAGCAAAATTAACAAATGACAGCACAGAATCCACTACCAGCTAGGAGATGTTTAAACCTTTTCTTACCACTGTAAAGTGTACAGCCTAGAAAAGACATGTCATCAAGTCCAATGTCTCCAGCAAAACCATCTCCTATGGTACCTTTCACCAAGATCTGGGGAAACAAGAATTACAAAAGCATTTTTCAGTTTTCAGACTTCTACTTCTCATTAGATATTTCATATGAATTGATAGGAGTCATTTACCACATTTCACACTTAAAATGCGATTAAATTTTTTGTAGGGGATATATTCTATTCAGTGACACTTTACGAAAGAGAGTAATTATTACCAGCTTTCACTGGTGGTCACATTAATCATGTTGAACCATAACAGAATGGTTGGCTTCACAGTCGTGTAAATCTACTGAAACATCGTTGTGATATAAAATGATGGCAAGCCATTATCATAATTGGCATATTATGATTAGCTCCTTTGGTACTTATTGTAATAACATTAATCCTGATTAATTATAACAACATTCATATGAATAAATTATATACCCTTATATGAATCCCACTGTGATGAAAACAATTAAACAGGTTAAAGATGTTCTATGGAACCATTTAAACAAAAATGTTCTACTGTTTCATTAGAGTTACCAATGCTGTATATGCTTACTTTCTTGTTATTGTTTACTGTCAAGGAATGGGAGAGGTTAGTATTTGTGAAATACTCTCAAATACCACTGTGCATTAAACAAGATGCTCAGTAACTTGAGGGAAATAAAAGAATTACTCTGCACACAAATAACTGCTGTTCACCTTTTACATATGCAGAGTTTTATAAGTCACTCCTTAAATTAGTTAATATATAATCAGAAGAAAAAAACATTTTAAAGTTGCAAGGAGTGGCCTTAACACTAAAAGTAAACGAGTAACATCAGTCAATAAGTTAACACTGACAAATTTGTTTTGCTATTTGAAGTTGTATGTAAAAAGCAGGTTTACTACAGAAGCTGATACCAGAGTAAATACAAATATTAAACTTCCTTTATAGATTATGTCTATTACACAAAATAAATGAGTATGCTAAAAGTAGATGGATCTATATCCCTCACTATGGATATGCTGAAGACAGGTTATTTTAGCATAAATAAAATTTATCTAATGTTAATGACAACAGTGAATGACAGCATTGCTTCTCACTGCTCACAGCTTGGTATGGGATTCTTGTATTACCCTCAGAATATCCACAAATATTCTTTGCAATATTACCCCAGTCTTTTGTTTCCTGTTTAGGTTAAAATGGGGACAATGCTATAGTATGGGTACCAATAGCATAAAAATCAATAAAAACAAATTGTCATCTATTAAATGATATGCAAGAAAATTTATTATTGCAAAATGACAAATTTCCTTTCAGTCTGATTTTGACTAACTATTCATAAATGAGCTGGAATTCAAAAAGGCACAGGGTTTGTTAACTCAGCTTACAGTTGCTACCCAGACAAACCCAAGACCCCTCAAAACTCCACTGGTTTTCCACAGGATTGTGCTGTGCTCTGATGGATGTTAGCCAGAAGTCCAAGGGGCTTCTCTCCTCATAGCTCACTTTGCCCATCTCCCCAGGAAGGACATTCAGAGTCTGAGGCCATCCTTATGTATCATCTTCCACCAAGTTTTCCCTGTAGGAAGTTGTACTCCTGCATCTTAAGAAGGAATACTTAAAGACATGAAAATATACAAAGATAGAACTGGCAGAACACAATTCTGCAGAAGTAGTTCAATTCCAAGTTTCTCTTTATTACGATTACTGTATTACTTAAAATCTCCCCATTGAAATTTTTTTGTTATTTATTTATGCCAAAGTCATGTATTCCTCAAGTAAGTACATATAACATGAACTCAGAAAGTAACAGAAAAATCTATCAGAGGTGTAGGTATATGTTCTGATAGACTTAAAACTGAAAATAAGACCAATTTATGAGTTAGTGCTGCAGTATATAACTTAGTGTCTCTGCAGCTGTGGTGAAACATTGACCACTTTAATTATTTTGCCAGCTGAAATTCTGCAAACTTCATACGATATTATTAAACAACCTCCAGGGAACTCACCTACCATGAAGCTCATTTCACATCCCATTTATTATTTGAATGAGGATAAAGTTCTGAAAACTGGAAAATTGGGAACTATAGAGATCCAGTTTGAATGAAATCTATAAAGGTAGCAAAAGTTGTGCTACGTAACAAAGGAGGGAAAAAAGCTCCATGAAAAGCAAAAATCTATTAGAATGACACTGTATATAGAAAAAGATTGATCCCTTATGATTTTTAACAGAATAAGTTTTTGAAAGGAGGAAGAACATTATGACAAGTGTTAATAGATGCATTACAGTAGGTAATACTGTTCTGTGCTAATGTTCCATTTTTACAACAATGTCCATTTCTGTCACTAGCCAATTGCCCCTGAAGGTTAGCAAAATAAAATCTTAATTTCCAGACTAACACAGTTTAAGCTAGATTGGAATTAATTCCAAAACCTGTGAGATATTCAAAATTCTGAACATTTCTGAATGTCTAGGAAATAGTGATATTAATTCTAATGTATTTACCTAGTAATAGAATCAAACAATATTTCAGGTTTGTCCGAGGAAGTGTCAAATGTTTAATTTAGTGGTTTTATTAGTAGTTATAGCATGCTAATTTTGAGTAGGTTTCCTATGATTATTTCTGGCAAGAAGTCATGTGATTTGCTTTGAAGAGGAAAGAACAATCACACAAGTGGATAAGGGCACAAATAACGACCAGAACACTGTGTTCCAAAACCTTTCTCATAATGTACTGAAAGTAAATGCAGGATTCAAAGCCATATACATTTCACTGCATATCTTTGAAGTAGATTACTCCTGTGTTTGAATGCTATGTATAAGTCAACATCTCATAACTTTTCATCAAGTAATGAATTTCTTATTAGACAAAGGATTTTTTTTAATTGTAAAGGACAAAATATAGAACCACAAATTGTGTGAAATCTGTATCAATATTTCTTGCGTCAATACCCCTTTTTATCAAGATATCTTCATCCAGCAATCATTTCACTGTAAGTCTTCACTGTAAAACGTCTTTTTCAAGAACACATGGACATATCCCTATAATGATATCTCAAGTACACCAAAAAGGGGAATTACTTAACAAGAGGTTTTATTTCAGAAAAAAATGTGAAATAAAATATCTGAGAAATTTTTATTTAAATTTGAATTCTCAAGTTATTAATTAATATTAAATAAGTCTTACTGGCTTCTTTGATAAGTTGATCCAAACACTGATTTATTCCTCCCTGGTTTTGGTTCTCTGGTTTGTCAGCTGCCATCCAAAGGCACTGTGGGACCTGAGACCATTTCCCAAATCTCTTGACTAAGGTGTACAGTAGTTGCATCCTGACTACACGGCACTGAACTTTTTTTCTCTACTTTTGGCACAATGGTTTCTCTTGGAGAAAACAAACAAACAAAAAAACCCCCCACAAACCTAGGTGTATTGTGCTACATGTTCCAGCCTTCCCCCTCATGGGGGAATGACTAGGAAAACAAGGCTCCTACACACAGTGTGGAGTCCTTCTGCCCCAAAAGCCAGAAAAAGTGAAGGAGCCCATCAGCTTCTGAAGAGATTATCATCAGGACACCACAACATTTTAACGTTACATGTAGAAAAGTTTGAAATTCCACTGCCCATTTTCAAACCCCTCAGCCCCTTCCTTTTATGTTCATCAAAAATGCATTAGAAGTAAATGTCTCAAGACTTCAAAAGTTGAAATAAAGTCCTTTCACACAGCTGTCCAGAGGAATTCTTACCAATGATTGTAAGGATGTACACATCAAATATAAAAAAATCTTGTGTCAAATATTTGATGTTTTACAAGATACTGAAAAACACTAGGTCTAGTTCAGCAAAGCACTTGATCACTCTTCAGTATAAGCTTGTGAACCCTCATGCTGATTTATGATGGTTTTTTCAGACATTTCTCTAAAGTGTGGGAAAGAATCACATTTATATCCTGTTTCAGACTCTTCATTGATGTCACTGGGACTGCTGACAAGCATATTTATAACTGTTTACCTGTTCTGGGAGTTAGTACTTTGCTGTATTAATGCCACAAAACTTCACTCAAGAGAAAAGATCCTGTTTTCACTCTAGTATTGACATGGAAGAATTTTTGGAGAAGTAGTTTATAGTCAGTGTTTAAAAATTTCTGAGATTCTAGCTTTATAAAACAACATGATTAATCTGCTTACTTGGGAACATCCTATTTAAGGTCATTGTGGTTTTGACTTCATCTACAAAGATTTGTAGAAGTCTCTTCTATTTCACAATAGACATAGCAGAATGAGATTATTTTCAAAAGCATCTCAAATTGTAAATATGAAATGTTAAAAAACCTCACACTCAAACCCCCTAAAAAACCCCACCAAAACACACACAGAAAAATTAACAAAACAGTCTTTCAACCTGAAGGTATTTTTCAGTCTCAAAATTAATTTAATTTCTGTTTAGTTGACTAGAGGGGCCAAAAAAATGCATATATATCCTTTAACAGTTCTACTTTTTGTAATACTAAATATGTAATTTTTTTTTTCCTTAGAGGATGGATGATAATTTTCTTTTAAATTACTTAAAAATCACTAAGTAATGAAAATGCTTGACAGATAAGCATTTACTCACAAACAATACTATAACATCTGTGTTTAACTGGTCAGGGCCAAATACAGTTCAATACAACACCTTAAAAAATACTGTAAACTTTTTTCCACATCTAAAGTACAAGGCCCTTTAGTGTTCCTGTATAAATTCAGGGGTATTTTTTTAGAGCATCAGTAAT
Source organism: Eurypyga helias (assembly GCF_000690775.1). Lineage (NCBI taxonomy): Eukaryota > Metazoa > Chordata > Aves > Eurypygiformes > Eurypygidae > Eurypyga > Eurypyga helias. The sequence goes on from NW_010249440.1 coordinate 21,242, forward strand.
TTCTGATAGCCTTACAGTTAATTATTCAGACAGACTAAGCATCCAAAGGCTGGATCTAACTGACAGGCTGTTTTGATGAGGACACATGCAAGTGAAAGTTGTAGTACAGGAATAGCAAAGCAATGGCAAGGTCAATGATATTGTTTCATGATTAACCTTTACTGACTCTAATCCATATCTGAACGACTTTCAGATGGAATCTCACCACCACTCCTTTAACATGTGTGTTTCTCCTGCTAAAGTCATCTTTCTATGACAGTTGTATGCAGGTTCAGACACACATATTCACTTATACACTATAAAGATTCTTTCTCCCAAACACCATTTCCCAGATTTAATAAATAAATAAATAAGAAAACTGATTAGGGAAAAAAGAGTAACTTGATAAATAGATAAGTAAATAAATAATGTCATTTCAGGATTCTGGCTAAGTCATTACGTCAAATTCCTGTGATGTATCATCCTCAAAGATGCGTCCCACATTGACCAGGATGGCTTGTTATGACATGAGTACCTTTGTTCCTCCCTTTTGTACCCTGGAGCATGTCAAGGGCTGCATAAAGACATCTCCACATCCCCAAATCTCTGTCCAGAGAAGCCTGAATAAGGCCTTCCTAGACAGACTTGTCTCTGATCTATGCAATACTTTCTGCTAAGGCAATTCTTCATGATAAGCTAAGGAATATCCCGAGAAAAGGCATACATGGATTACTTTTCAATGTTTATGAAAACATCTGTGCCAGAAACTAAGTCAATTATCTGTTTAGCAGCAAATGCTAGTGAGCAAGGGGATCATTGTTACATCTTTTGCCTAAAGGTGTGGACTTCTTCTTATCCAAAGGATTTTTCTGTACTGAGATAATGTTATACAGAATTGCTGCTCCTGATCCATGCACATGGCCTTAACCTCCCAAAGTAAGAAAACAGTAACATATCATGGGAACATGACTTGAGATGAAATCCTATTGTTATTAAAGATAACAAAAGTTTTGCTATATAATTGGGTGGGAGTGGGATTTCCCTGTGTTTGATGTAAAGAATAGAACAGTGGAAGGAGACAATTAAAGTTTCAATGAAGTACTGCATTCCTGTCATCTTCTATTACATTTTCAAAGATGGCTTCTAGATCCAGTAAAGGAATGAATAAAAAGTCACTAACATTTTCCTTCCCTTTTCAAAGCTTTCCAAGTCTCATTTTCCTATTCAACAACCTCTGGTAAGTAATATGGTAATAGCAGTAGCAAATTTGAGACACTACTCTTAATTTTCAGGAAAGAAAAATTCCTACTTTACATGATTTTCCTCAAATTCAAATGACTCAGCACAGTATCTCTGTGGGTTGTGAAAGGTGGTGAAACCCTTCCAATCCTTCAGGTTTTCTATATTTAAAATGCGGGAAATAGCTGATGGTTCATTGGCATATAGAAAGGTTATTTTTAAACTGTGTGATTTCTTTTGAGCTTCCTGCATATAAATAAGGAATAAAGGTAAAACACACCCATCCTTGCCCCCTTTGTGCCCGTTTCCACACACACAGGGAAAAAAAAAGTCAAGGAAATGACAGATGTGAAATTAAGAATACAATTTTGACTGAAAAAGACATTGTTAAGATAACTTAGAAATTATTCTCAGTCCCCTTTGTACATATGTTGTGACTTCATGACATCATGACAAGTCTTCCACTGCATAGCAATAAAATCATAGTGGGAGATGTCCCTGCCCATGACAAAGGGTTTGAACTGAATGATCTTTAAAGGTTCCTTCAAACTCAAAGTGTTCTGTGATTCTATCACTCTAAAACTAAAAAAATGTGTGTAACAATACCCTGCCAAAATTAAGTCAATTAATAAACAAATGCTCCAAAGGCAACTACACAGCAAACTGTATAGGTCAGCCAGCAACCACAGGCTTAAAACTAAGAATGATGACTATACACAGATCAGAAACCAACCATTCAGTGTAAATTGGAAAACTGAAGACTAACTTGCAGCACGCAAACAGGTATCAGGGATGAAAGAAGCCAACATACAGATCAGAGATGAAGAAAAATAGTGTCCAGAAAGAGAGATACTAAGCTGCAACAAGCATAGCTGCAAATCCATGTATTATGGAGGAGCAAGATACAACAGAAACATATGGTAACCTTTAGAGGACCTTTAGAGGACCATCCATTTTCCAAATCCCTGAATATTGATCTCAGCAGATTATTGGAAAAAGTGCAAAGGAAAAGAGTGGGACAAGAAATATGAGGCATGACAAACTGAAAGTTGAAATTGAAGCTGTTGCTTAGTAGAAGCCCATGATGACTAAATCCTTGGGTGAAAATCACTACCAGGGAATGGATCAAAAACAATAATGGAAAAATGATCACGAGTGGGTATTAGAGGTGTAATAAACATCTTTAGAGAATCCCTTGATAAACTCAGAGTTGCTTTCAACACCAGGTTTTCATGAAAGAGATGTATCTGACCAACTCAGTATTAAAAAACTCCTTCTGGTATGTCAGTATTCACTGAAAATGAGGCCCTGAACAAGGAAGCAAGCAGACAATCAAATCAAGGCAGAAGGTTAGCAACACTTGCCAACAATAAACCTGGTTCAATAAGGGTGAAAACCATTGCAGAAAATCTGGAATCATAGAATATCAAAGACAGCGAGTTTCTTGATGCACTGCAAGCTCTCTGTAGCACAATGCCTCACAGCAGGAGGACACGTACCAGAGGTTAGGTCAGCTGCCTAGCTAATTGCAGTTGTTTGTCTCCCACTGGACTGTTACCACATCCACAATGAGAACAAAACAGGCATGAAGTGGTAGCTCCCAAACTCTTGACAGTATATCACAGGTAGAAAACTATAGACTCAGTGTTATGCTAGTAGCACTTAACAGACTTCATATAATTTGCCAAGTTACCTGTTGATCCCATTCATACTTCCTTATAACCAGAACATCCCTCAGCAATACATTGTATGACAGATCATCCTAAAATAACATTCCCTTTAGTTTTGATTGTGTTGCCTAATAATTTCACAAATTAACTCTCATTCCCTGTATTCAGAGAAATCATTAACATTCTTCATGCAGCTTCTCTATGACCCTGATGTTTCTCTGTTACATTTCAACCATGTCTCTTTCCAAGAGGAACCCTCTTTATCTAAGTATTGTAGAAAGGATCAAACTTTTCTACTTTTTCTTTTTTCCAGTTTATATTCCTAACATAAGGGTAAATATGCAATTATTTTGTTTTGTTTTCTTAGGATATATTGAAGAAAGAGCACAAACTGTTCAGAACCAGTTTCCTTCTAACACCATGAGTGGTAAGGATGAGTCCTAGCTGCATGCACCAATATGCAATTGTAACAGGCTAAAACATGCTCTCATCACATTGCTCTTCTCTCTAGAATATAGTAATTCTCTTTGGGACAATAAATATGCACTCTTCCAGCCAAGCTATGTGGAAGTAGAATATGGCTAAATTTGATGAGCTCCATTTTATGGAGTACACCAGTATAAGTCCAGTATTTCAACACGACACTTATCAATTAATGAATATAGAGAAGGTTGGAAAACGCCTACATTTTAGTCAATCTACAAAAGTATTGACATTACAAACTCCACTCTCAGAGGTTACTGTGAAATGTGATAAGAAATCTAGAACCTCTAATTAAAATAGTTCTGATGATATGCAGGAAAGGCAATGTGAAATTTTGTTACTTCAAGGATATTATATGTCACAAGGAAGACTAGCAAGTTATTACCTTTTCTTAAATTGATACAAAGTGTATTTATTCTACTATAAAAAGTCCTGCTATATTATTCGTGTAAGAAATAATTATCTCTACTTGAAATAAAAACATTAAATTCTGAACCCTTGCAATTTGCCATAGCACAGGCTTTCTGTTTGAAACAAAACTCAAATCCACTTTAAAAACAGTTTGATAAGTGGAATTATGCCAAAAAAAAAATCCATTTTCCACTAGAACCCCAAGTTTTTCATTAGAGAACTGGTTGGGTGTGTGGGTGTGTGTGTGTGTCTTGATCAATCTTCCCTATTCTCAGAAAAGTAATTGCAAGAAACAGCTAGAATTGCAGCAATAACTGGAGTGAACTTTGTGATCATGTTCCACTTATTACAGACTAGATCATCAGGGTCCCCAAAGAAGAATTGCTGTCTCATCTGACTGAGGAATGAAAAGGGGGATAGTAGAGGGTGAGAAAGTAAATACTGCCTATATAGTTGGGACCAGCTACCTGGTAGTACCTTAAATGTATTTTTAGCCCTTCCTGTGTCTTTTTTTAGATTAATAGTAAGAGCCTACATGCAAACAATGTATGTTTACTACACATGTATTTGACACCCAAGCTTATTTTATATCAAGGGCAAAACCATAACAAAAGAAGTAGCTGTCTATAATTAAAGAAAAACATAGCACAACCCTATAATCAAAATTTAAAACTCAACTGTAACTAGGAGCCTCCATAACTAATTCTGAGGACAAAAGAGTAAGTAAATATAAAATGGGTTTGGAGTGAGCTAATTTGTCTTTGCCTTTGAAAATCTTGGTAAGAAAATGTAAGATAGGTCCTATATCTCCATAACAGAAATGAAAAGATGAAAAATGAACATTTAAATGGATGTATTAAAAGACAAAATAGTGTCTCAGGTATGAAGAAAACTTCCTTTAGATTTTTATCTATCTTTACACAAATTCTGCTGCTAAAACATGAAATTAGTTCTTGATTATGGTGGGTCTCTGTGGTGGATGGCTCTTGTGAGAAGCTTCAAGAGAAGGTCCCCTGTCTCCAAAGTTAGACCCACCTCTGGCCATGGCTGAGCCAGGCCGTGCCTGTGGTGAGAGAGCAGGCTGTGCCCTGCAGCCATGCTAAGTCATGGGGGACCAGAGAAGCCCCTGCAGCCCAGGGAGGACCCCACACTGGAGCAGGCAGGTGCACCCAAAGAGCTTGTGACTCTGCCGTAAGGCCTTGCCGGAGCAGCCCTCCTCTGAAGGACTGCACCTCATGGAGGGGATGCAGGCTGGAGCAGTTAGAGAACTGCAGCCAGCGGGAAGGACTCATGTTGGAGGACTGTCTCCTGTGGGACCAAACCCACGCTGGAGGTAGGGGTCACTCCTTTCTCCACTGTAAGTTTTCCAGAAGTTTTTATTTCTCCCTCTTAAATATGTTATTCCAGGGGCACTACCACCATCACTGATTGGCTCGGCCTTGGCCAGAGGCAGGTCTAACTCAGACCTGGGGAAACTTCAAGCAGCTTCTCACAGGACCGAATCCTGTAGCCCCTCCCCCACTACCAAAATCCCAAGACACAAACCCAAGACACAGAAGTATCTTTCCAATTTTCAATCAATATTCCATTACTTTCTAAGATAATACCTAAATGATAAGAGTAAAATTATTACAGTGGATTTGGTTGTTTACTTTTCTTAAGCACTTGTATCTTAGGAAAATACTGTTTTACAATATATTTATATCTACTTAGCTTCAATTTAATTTTGCATATAAGCTTCCATAGGCTAGTATTTTTCACTACATTTTCTTTATTTATTTTCTTCTGATTTGTTTCCTTGTTTTTCACACTTAGTGAGTTTTATATTTGAAAAGAGATGTAAGGGTTTATATGATACTCAAAATACTAAAATATTTAGTAGTTATACTCAATATAGCATTAATAGTTAATAATTTACTTAGTATATTTGTATTTTTAAATTTCATAATAGACAACTTAAAAAAGCCAGACTGATCATAATAAAATCATCAGAGAATATAAGACTCCTTTATGTATTACTAAAGCTTTGGAGTATCAAAGATCTACAACCAGCTTTGTTTACAGAGACACACATTAAAAGATAAGCAAAAATGAATTGGATTGGGGTAAAGGTTTTTGTTGTTGGGTTTTTTTGGTTTGGTTGGTTTTTTTTTTTTTTAAGTTCGCCGTATCCATTGAAATTTGAATGAATAGAGCAATACTTTCTTCTGAGCAGAAAATATTCCATGTATTATGATTATTGAAGATAAAAGCAAACACTATTCATTGTCAATATAACTAGGCCACCATGGACAGACTGTTATTCTACTACATGCAAGTAAACTTCTCAGGGAGATTAAAATAAATATAGATCATATAAAGAGACAAGTACACTCAACAGCCTATTATTTTTCATGTTGAAACAAGGGTGCCATCGAGTGAAAAACAATATTTTGAAAAGGAATATATTCTTAACCCAGAATATTTAAAAGTAATAAATAAATAAAATATAATTTCTTGCAAATTATTAAATCCTTTGCAGATTTCAGTGTCATACCAGTTATGATTTCAAAGAGAAACTTTAGGTCACTAAAGCTGCATTCTTTTTTTAAACATGTGTAGTTTGAACCAGTTATGTTACTTGTCAGTATCAATATTCCAGAGAAATGCTTCATTTTGGCTCAGAGAACTGTATTCCTTTCATTTAAGTAAGTGACATCTAAGTTTCCCTTTTCATTCATCCAGCTATTTCTGTTCCACTCACTGATGTCATGTTTAAAATTCTGATGTTTTACCTCTGATGGAACATCAACAAACCTTAGCCACAATTTGATGGCAGGTGTAATAAAGGCTTCCTGAGAAATTTAAGATTCTGAAGTTTAGTGGGAGCTGGTGTGACCAAAGGAAGTCTTCATGTGCTGTTGTTCCCTTTGGGCTTCTGCAGAACATACTATTGAAGGCCCTACAGTTTCATATGTGCAGAATTCCAGACTTTCAGAAGGGGATCTGGCTTTTCAGCTGTCCTCAAGTATCTTGCTTTCCTGCTTTGAATTTTTGGCTGAGAACTCCTCCTTTTCCTAAAAGTTAGTATATAAGCAATTGTGCCTATACGCTCCCGAAGTTGTCTTCCCATGCCAGTAAACAAACTGAAAATGTGAATTTGAGGGATTTACTATTCATAACAATTCTTTCTTGTAATGTGGTAAACAACAGACTTACAGAGCGAGGAAAGAGGAAGAGGTGTATCAGATATCTCTTATATGATCATCTATTACATTGAGAAGAGGAAAAACAAAATAAAGATCTGTAATACAAAGACTTAGGCCATCCTTGGTCTTCGAATCTAAAGTGTATTCTCTGAAAAATCCTAAAACAGCTGACAAAGTGCTCTTGCTGGAGATGGAGAAGGAGATTAGGATGTCAGGAATATTTTGATCAGAAAATTATTAAGAAGTCTTATCTTATTTTTAGACTTTCAAGATGAAAATATCCATTCTCAGGTGAATCTAAATATTTCTTTTGGGACCTGGAGGTGACCTTTAATCACGTGCTGAACCACTAACTTTATAAAGTGTGGGGAACACAATATAGTAAACAGAGTCTACAACTTTAATACTATTACTCAGCCAGCAGACAACCCAAAACTAACCAAAGGGCTGTTCTAGTACATGTATCAGTAGAAAAGTGGCTTCAGAGAAAAAGTGGTAATAGAGTGTGAAGACCTTTCCTCCCACATGTCTTCAGCTCTGGAAGTATCGAAACACTTAAAAGGAAAATTGGAAAGAGGTCAGCACTTGGCAACTTATGAGCAACAGAATAACAACTCTTTTCAAAATTTCTGGGCTTTGAAAGGTTGTAGGTTGTGACACAGCAAGCTCCCTCATGAGAAACACAATACACAATAATGAGCATCAGATCTTGATCTCTTTCTTCAGAACAAACTATCAAATGATACCTTACACCTCAGTCCCCTCAAAAATGACTATGAAAAACAAAACTACATCGAAAGAATACAAGATCTTTGCTTTCCCTGCACAGAACTGGGCAAATAAAACAGAAAGCCCTACAACAATAACACAGTAAAAATATTTTCAGTTACTGAACTGACCTTCCTAACCCTCAGGAGGTCAAATGTAGGACATATGGGTTTATAGCTTTTTAGACAATCGACAAGACATAGGATATCTTTTCTTACCAAAAAAAAAAAAAAAAGAGGCCTTGTTAGCATTATGTTAATACTTCCCTACAATTCTACAATTTGGCAAAACATGAGCACTCCCCTTCCAGACTCCTCTGTGCAATCACAGTATCATTAAGGTCTTTTCCTCCAACTAGGATAAAACTTCTCTCCACCCAAAAATAACATTTGGAAAAAAAAAATGTGGGACAGTCTAAAGCAAATATAGCATTATATCAGATTTAAAATGAAGGTGTTTCTTTTTATAACATGTTTCGGATTTTTTTGTCAAGTTAATTTTACAACCAGTTTGCAGTCAAGTGAACTCATGTCACCTCTAATAAACCTGCAGGTTCATTAACCCAACCAGAATAAATAGATCACACATCGTGAAAGGTAAATAACATACACAATTTTTAAATGACAATAAAATAAGTCAAAACTTGTAGCTGTAACTTACTATTACCATATATTTCTCCAAATGTTATTTGACTGTTGGCCTGACCTTGCACCCAAATATTTTGAACTGATATTTTTTCTGGCATTATACAGTGAAAGATTAACATGTAACATTCTGGAAAAGTAAGGCATAGAAAAAAATATTCCTTTTAATAGTCTTTTTTGCATAAGATAAGTGTTTTCCACCAAATGCTTGAAAACCAAAATTTCATTTAAATACCCCATATATTCCTATTCAAAACATTATTATAATGTGTTTTAGAGGGAAAAGTAAATTCCACAAAAACCCCAAATATTTCAGATACATATCCTAAAAAACCAACCAGAAAAAAAAACAACCCCCACCAAAACAAAACAAAAAACCCCAACAAACAAACAACACACCACACAACACCTACATAGGTATTTCAAAGTCAATTTGATCAGACAGTTACTATTAGCTTTGAAATTGCAGTCGTTCATATACTCCCAGTGTTTTATGATGCAGCAAATTTTGCTACCTAGAAGGATCATACCTGAAATGGCTTAGAGCTGCTGATGTAGAGTGTCTGTCTAATCCATCTGTTTCCTTGATTTCCAAACTTGTACCACAACAGCCATCCTTTGGTGTTACTCACAGTTCTCTGGAAGACTGACAGCTTGTAAACTTCCTTTCCAAACATATGATAATGAAAGCGGAAAATGCAGGTTCCATTTCCAGAAGGGTTGAAGAGAGGACTAAGCAAAACTGCTTTATCTTTGAATTGACGTGGTTCAGAGGATTCCATGTAGAGGTAGTGTCCCCTGGCTGTGCCTGTTGTGTGATCCTTCAATGGGCCTGTATTAACTGTGGGGGTTGGACCCTGTATTCTGATCCAGTCAAAGTCATCCTCAGCATCCTGCTCCCAATTGCACAGCCCATTTTCAAAGCTACACTGTAGGTCAGGGTCTGAAATGTAAACAGAACAGGCCATCAAGTGAAAGCAGTATTAAAAGTTGAGAGTGCTTTAGTAGGCTTTCCTTAATTTTTTAATATAATGAAGAAAAAAATATCATTTTCTTCTTGCAAAAACTCCCTTTTGAAGAATAAACACACACTTACATGGTAAGAAAGAAATCTTTACAAATTACTTCTTCTTTCAAGACATATGTCAAACAGTATACAATTAATTTATTGAATAAACATAGCTGTGAAGAATATTTTATTATCCATATTATTAAAATGATGTATTTCTATAATTAAAGTATGCAAAATCTTTAACTGAAATTTAACTGAGTAAAGGAGGTAAAACTGAGGTTAACTGGATGAAATAAACCACAAGGTATAGTCTTGTAAGTATGCGTAATAACTGACCTGATATGGTTTTGCATGACAGTAGGAGTCCTAAAAATGGGTTGTGTTTTAGACCTTTATTATCCTCAATAAGGATAATAATATTATAAGGATAATAAACATGACAGCTTTATCAAAGTTAAATTCAAGGGAGACATCTATAATACAACTGGACTTTATTAATTGGCACCATGTCAAAATATATTGATTAGACAAGTTATGTTGAATGTAAAAAAAAAATGTATGTGAGGTGGAGAACTTGCATTTCATCCTTGAATCTGCCATTCATAACCTGTAACTGATGCAATAGTGATATTTTTTTTTTTAATTTAGCTGGTTTTCATTATGTTTAAAACAGCAAAATCATGCAAGTCATACAGTACTTTTTTACTACAGACCTCCACATGGGTTATAAAGAAATAGAAATTTTACTAGTGGGGAAACCGAGATAGACTGGAAAGCCTTCATTTTCTTTTAAATTCAGATCAGTTCTAAGTTGATATTCAGCAAATATCAGTGCAGGGTGGTATCCTCTCAAGCATGTAAGGTGTCCCCTGTTTCTCAAACTCATTGTGATTTGCATAATATAGGTACTTCAGGATGTGATAAAGCAAATTCTAGTTAATTTCTTTTATATTAATGTACTTCAGTTCTTAAAATTGGTTAATGTATGCCTGGGGAAGAAAATCACCAACAGCACCCTTCAGCACTGCAAGGTGAATGTCAAAAATACGAGTGACCCTAGCTTTCCTCAATTCTTACAAGTTCTGTCTTTGACAGGGACAATTATGTCCAGCATGATTAATATCTTCTAGCACAGGTTTAACATTTCCTAGGTAGAGAGTTATAGGTCATAAAGAGATAGAGTCCTCTCAGTCTATATATATCTTCAACAGTACTTCCATCCTTCCATCAGTGTTACTGCTTTATACATGTGTTTTAAAAAAAGTTAAAGAAATATAACCCATTTGAATTACATTTACGCTCAGTTGCATTTAAATTAAAAAAAGTCAGAGTCTGTTTCATCAGTAACTATATTCAGTTAATAAGGAGTATACTTACTACAGTTGTCTTCATCTGATCCATCCCCACAGTTATCCACAAGATCACAGACCAATAACTTGTCAATACATGCTTTTGTGTTTCTGCACCAGAAATGATTAGGACCTTCACAACTTAATGCTGGAGGTGGAAGAGCACAGTTTTCAAATGTAATATCATCAATTGCTGAGACACCATCATAAACGCCCAGACTGATTTTATCAAGTGATAATTGGAATGGATGCGGAAGGCGTCCAAGCTGAATGACTGCCTTCAACCATTGATTTCCTTCATTGTAATATGCCCTCCAAAGGACAGTAGGCTGTTTCAGGCCATCCACAAACAATTGCATCTCTGCGGCTCCAACAGACTGTCCGTAATTGTAATACCTAAAATGATAAAAAAAAGTTAAGGGTTCAAACAATGAGAATGGTCCAGATCGTGGGGGGGGGGCACACATCTTTCCTGTCATAGCTCTCTGAATTATAGGAATTCCACAGTGCCTATTCCCAGATTACCTGTCATTCAATCCATTTTCTGTATGATGGTAGGGTCAGCTGCTGTATCACCCTACAGGTCATTGCAATAAATGAAGATTGTGGGAGAATAAGCATACTTCACTAAATTAAAACCCAATACTGAAGAGACACATTAGCTTTAATATTAAGCAATGAATACTGTTCACTCAGATGCATAATATGATTTTTATAAACTTATTTCAATATATTGTGGAGTTTCAAAGAGGAAAAATAGAACACTTACTGAATTCAAAAGCACACCTTTTATCTGTTAGTTGTTGTTAACATTTTTTTTTGAGGATCTCAAAGCATTTAAAAATCATAAATAGAATCATAGAATCACAGAATCACTAGGTTGGAAAAGCCCTTAGAGATCATCCAGTCCAACCGTATCTGTCCACCACTAAACCATATCTCTCAGCACCTCATCCACCCGTCTCTTAAACACATCCAGGGATGGTGCTTCCACCACCTCACTGGGCAGCCTGTTCCAGTGTGTGATAACCCTTTCGGTGAAGAACTTCTTCCTTACATCCAATCTAAACCTCCCCTGGCGCAGCTTGAGTCCATTCCCCCTCGTCCGATCATCTGTCATTAGGGAGAAGAGACCAACACCCACTTCTCCACAACTTCCTTTCAGGTAGTTGTAGGCAGTGATCAGGTCTCCTCTCAGCCTCCTCTTCTCAAGGCTAAACAAGCCCAGTTCCCTCAGTCGCTCCTCATAAGACATGTTCTCCAGACCCTTCACCAGTTTTGTGGCCCTTCTCTGGACACGCTCCAGGACCTCAATGTCTTTCTCGTAGTGAGGGGCCCAAAACTGAACACAGTACTCGAGGTGCGGCCTCACCAGTGCCGAGTACAGGGGGAGAATCACATCCCTGGACCTGCTGGCCACGCTGTTTTTGATACAAGCCAAGATGCCGTTGGCCTTCTTGGCCACCTGGGCACACTGCTGGCTCATGTTCAATAGATACTTAAGTGAGAAATCATACAACAAAACTGGGAGCAGAACAAACAACTTTCAAACCTATACTCCAAGTCTGGAGTCTTTGATAAAAAGATATTTCTTCTTCCTATGGCAAATATATTTGACATTACTGAGAAAAACTGCACTTCCTAACAAAGTCAGGCCAAACATTCATTTAAACTGTAGCACCACTTTTGACCTTAATACATAAATTATCAGTTTACTTTTTCTGTTCCTCTTTTTTTTTTTCTGTATATAAAGAATGGATTGGAAGCAAAGCTCCAATTCTTGCACTGGAGCTTTGGCTTAAAGATGATACAATGTAATTTTGGATACTATAGGTTGACTCCAGAGCAACTAGATTTTTGGATGGTTTCCTGTTCTTGAGCAAAATTCTACAACATATTCACATTTACTTAATGAAAGTAGAAACATCAGCAAAATAATTGTGGTATTTGTCTATATATACGCAGACACAATCCTTTAACGTAACTTTTCTCAAAACCTGGCAACAGTCACTCCATGTTTCAGTTCTGTTCCTGAAGTGCTTCAGCTTATTTCCACATTATTGTTCACAGTGAAGACTATATGATTAAAGAATAAAAAGAAATAAATACTACAGAGGAAGATGTGTCTATTTCAATCTATAACCTCAATTTCAGTCCAACAAAAGCAGTGTCAGATGGTCCATTCACTTTAGCTAGAAAATATTTCATACCAAAAGGACAACGTGCAATGTGATCCCGCTTGCCTGAACTTTGGGCTTCGTAGCTGAGCTACTTGTGAAATGCTGCTGCTGTTTTGCAGAATGAACATAAAATGACCTATCAAAATAAAACAAAAAACAACTTTTCAGGCTCAAGAAAGAAAGCGTTTCTAAAAGTTTTTAAAGCATTCATAGCCTCCACTTAAAATCTGATTAAAGAGCAGGTATATTTATTCCACTTCTCTGTTTCTAGCTCTGCCTTGTCTTACCTTCAGATCTGTTGTAGGTGTGATCCTGTGGAGGAGCTTGCTTCTGAAAATCAGGTGCAAGAGCACTGCTGGAACTTCTTACCCAGTCAAATTCATCTACATTTGCAGTTTCAATCCAACCACAGCTGTCTTGTTCAAAGTCACATACAGCAGCTGAATTGAAGAAAGTGGTATTTTACTTTATCTTTGTACATGACACTACTAAACAAGATTTGCAGTATTAAAAGGAAATAAAAATATTTCTAACATGTCACCAGTACTCTAGAAAGAAGTCTAGGAAAGGGGCATGGGGAGGCAGAGTACAGGATGGGGTGTTTGTTTTATAACAGTTGGGTAAAACAGCAGTCCCACAGGAAAAACCAAGCCATTGTTATGTGGAATGTAGTCAGCAAAAAAAGTCCTTCCCTCTGAAGACTCTGCAGCTAAAGCATGGAAAGCAGGCAAGGAGGCACTGAAAACACCTCACAGGCCTCATGTTACAGAGCAAGAACACAGAGCATACAAAGCAGTAACAAGCCTTCTGCAAGATCTTTTAGGGAATCAATGTTGGAGCCAGAAATCAAATCCATTATTTCCTGAATGTCAGAAAGTACACTAAAGATAACACCACCCTTCCTATAGTTATAATAGGAATTAAGTTAAGTATCAGGCATTACTGAAACACCATGATATTAGTAAGAGGAGGAAATCTCTGAAACACAAACTACTGCATTGAAAAAATATGCAAAAAAATCGTATATAGCTGCATACTTAAATGCTTCCTTTAAAAGAGCAGTGATATTTTAGAAAATGTGTGTAATACAAAACAAAGGAAAGAAATGAATGTAAGGATGTCATATATGAATGAATGTAAATTGACAAGTATTTATTATGTTAAAAGGAAGAAACTTCCGATTTTTCTCTTCTGCATTTTAAAAATTCTTGTTTAAGAGGTAAGAGTAACTATACACAAGATAAACTTTTGTTCCCAAAAAAATACTACATAGGCATTTTCTGACAGAAGGAGAAAAGTTAGATTAACGGCTTCTGGATTCTACAGAAATTCTGAAAGTGCATGTGGTCTCCAGCAGAAAAATATCCTTGCTCTTTCCTTGATGCTTTTCATTTACACAGCTTTTCTCCCCTTTAACCTTTTCCACAACAGCTCTTCTTTGCCCCCTTATCTCAGTCCTACTCTCACTGGAAATCCTCAGTTTGTACTCAACCAGTTCTCTTTGCCTGGCCATTTCCCCAAACTGTTCCTTGTTCCAGGTTCTTTCACCCAGTCTCAGGTCTCTGTCACTTACTGCAACCCTTTACACTGATCCCTCCCAAAACATCACTGCTCCCCATTTCTATTCCTCACTCTCATTCTCTCCTTGTTTTATTCTCTCTTACCCAACTTTTAATCTTTCATTATTGTTATCTGTCCTGACGCTGTATTGCTGGCTCTTTGACCAGTCGGTCTTAATCCTTTCCCCTCATCAGCCTGTGTCCTCTTGCTGTAGATTCCTCCAAGCCCTGTGGTTTGTCTCTCCCACACCAGCAAGCTCAAGCAATGCAGCCTCTGCAGCCATTCTTTGTTCCTCACAGCCAAAAGTGGTTTCCTAGCAATGTAGATAGCATTTTAGTCCCATTTCTTTCCTAACTTCCACAAACCGGTCCTCATACAGTTGTCTGTACTATTCCAGTCTCAGGTCCCTTTTTGAACCTACCAGCTGACAACCTTTTCACTCCGTGAACTTAAGCCCATCCCTATGAGCTGGTTGTTGTTCCTGGGCTTACCTTTAAAAACAACTGATTTGTCCAGCTGAAATGAAGGAGTAGCAAGCATATGAGACAGACATTTTGGTGTTAAAGATTTTGACTCCAAAAATGAAATTTTGGAAGAGTTACCTTATAAACACAGCAAAAAATTTATGCTTTGGCAAGATCAGTAATGAGGAATAAGCAGAATGTTTTTGATATTACTAAGGAAATTATTATTACATGTATAAAGGAGGTCATTAGAAACCCAATGGTGTTTACAGTTAAACATTTATGCCACAAAAGTAGTTTTTAAGAAATAATACATTCATCATTCTCTTTATTTGCCTTCTAAGTCAAATTAAGGTATATAAAACTCTGTACTAATACATAGATTATGTCCAGTTTCTGAATTAAGACTAGCCTAAGCATGCTTATGCTGTGCTAGATTTTATACCATAGAGATAACAGCTATTGAATGCATATTTAATTTCATTTTTCAAGACATAAATACAAAACACTATTATATGTATGTGATATTTCATATTAATGTAAATTATATCATATATATTTTATATATAAAAGCATATAATTGTTTCTGCTAATCCACACTATAAGTAGACAGAAAAAACCCACAAAAGACTGTATGGGGGATGAATTGCCAAAGGTCAGACAGAATATGAGGAACACATTCATGTTACCATATTACTTTCCAACCTGATCTTACTTCCTACACCACCATCATCATTCTTAGGTTTGAAAAGTGAGCACTTAGACTCCACAAAACGCATAGGATGCGGACCTTAGAAATTATACTGTACATTCATCTTCCAGAGCACAAACACACAGTGTGATAGCTATGTTAGGCCACAGCTGTAAATCTCCAGCTTGAAAAAGGCAGTCTCTTTTCTATTCTGCTTTAATGCATGGAAGTAATGTATAATAGCTTTATAGCCATAGTAAATTCTTCAGCTGTAGAAGAAAAGCTGTGAACTACTAGTCAGGTGTAGCAGCACTCAAGAAAGAGAACACCTAATAGCTTATATTTTATATTGGTTTTACTGTTCTCAACAGAACATGCTTTTGATATAATGCAACTAGGAACATAGAAGAAAGAATAATGTCAGGATCAACAACATAAATGTGGATCTAAGATCAAAGAGGAACTCAGTGGAGCAATAAACGTTCACTGACCACTCTGCATGTGAAAAGAAGTGACAGAGAGTGTCCTGCAGGAACTGGGAATTCAGAAACCTGTACTAAGATAAGAAAGAACTCAACGAAGTGAAGATCTTCAAGTGAATTCTCCAGTCCTGACAGAAAGAACTCTTTTGAAAGGTAATAAAAATCAAGACATGATCCTGTTCAGTGTACTTGGTGGACCTAAACAAATCATGTTACAGGAATATAAGATAAAAAGATTTAAATGAAAAACATTTAGAAAGATGTTTTAAACCCATATAATATCATTGCCTGGTTCTCATGCCAAGATGAAAAATTAATTAACAAGGTTAAGAAGTATACAATCACCAGCAGATGGAAAACCATGGTAAAAAATGTTAATATTGATGAACAGAACAAAGTAGTTGTAGGTGGTGAAGTCAACAGAACATCTGTGCTTAGCCAAACTAAGAAGTTACAAAAAGTGACTGAGGAAAATGATGTTTGCCTCCAGTTGCATGAATATATATAACAAAATGTAGGAAATTATGCAAGAATAGATGTAACTGTGGCTCCACCACATTTCTGCCATCCTGACATTACTGTTAAACTGTCATGGATAATAAGAGAGAAGGAAACATGAAGATGGTGAAATACCATTTGTAGAAGAGTTATAAGAGATTCTAGTGCTGTAGACTACCAGACTAACATGATGAAAGACAAGTTTATTTCTTGGAAACAGTCAATGTGCCAAACTACTTTCAGTGACATTTGTGTACCTACATTCTGCTTCCCACACTACAAGCTGCAGCAGTAAAACACACTGAGCCAACTCAGCAGTACAACAATGATTTATAAGTAAGCAATATATTTAGAACAAAGATCACCATAAATATACTTATAACAGCTCCATAGTTTAACCTTTAGCATTTCATTGTTAATTAGTCCGCAAAAAGTGAGATGGGTATAATAAAAGTTTCTTCATTCATAAAATTAGGAAAAAAAAAGAAAAATAAAATCCATTACCATATAGAAAGCTTGTGATTATGGACAATCTAGCACAGGTTAAAGACCTAACTGGACATTTGTCTTTAATTTTATGTGTAATGTTCAAATAGAAACACAGGCTGAATAGTTCAAACAAAGGTTGTTTTGAAATATAAATTATCATATTTGAAGTGAAAACAGTAGATTTGAGTTTCTTGATTAATATTTACCAGTTAAATCTTACCCCAGAGCAGTGGAAGAGATGCATGCAATTAAATCTATTTGAAAGTGTTATTTGGTCAGAGAACAAAAACCCAGTAGCTGAGTATAAGAAGATCAATGAAAGAGCAATCCAGATTATCATAAACCAGTAATACATAGGATGTGGAAACATATTCTGAAGTACAAAAACTATGAAGTAAATCAAAAGGCAATAGAGTGTAATAAAACTTTTAATATTAATAACTTTTGCAGGGAGGGATTAAAGGAGTAAAAACTCTTCTCAGTGATGCCCACTGAAATAACGGAAGAAATAGGTACTTGTTGCACTGTAAGGGTGATCAAATACTGGAACAGTTTGCCCTAAGCAGCAGTGTAGTCTCCATCCTCAGAGATGTGTCCTGTTTTATTCTAAAAATAACCAAACACCTAAATATACTAAATATTGCTCACGACAACTTCCTTTGAAAATACACCACAATTATTATAGTGTAGTTGGTAGTTCAACACAAAAGCAAGAGACTCATTTTCAAAATGGAAAGTATAAGCAGATTTCTTATGCATAGCAGGTAATTAAATGAATCAGAAGGATTTTTGAAGCTACATACTAGAGGTCTTAAAACATTTCTAAGCTCTCTTCTGACTGTACACCGGAGAGGGACTCCAAGACACACCACCTCCCCCTACTTCTGCACATTACTTTTCATGCAGAGAAAACCCAGGCACGTAGCCCACACAGGAGTCACAGCATATCTGACCAGAAAAGGTTGACACAGCCTACATTATATCTGTGTCCATGCCTCTACACAGATGCTTTATTTACTACTCCAGCTGTGGTACCTTCACATCAAAATTAAGTATATAAAGCTATTTGAATGCAAGTCTGTAACCACTACATTTTTAATGCTTTCAGTCCTGCTGTTTCTCAGGTCGAATTTCAGGACCATCTACCTTTTAAATAGAAACATCTCACACAGTGGTGCCACAGATTTTCCAAATCAGTACAAGTGTAATATATTTTCCTCATATTTTTTTTGTGTAATTTTGTAGGGGTGAGAGCATTTGTGCAAAATTGTGTGCACAATTTCTGTTTAGTTTATTTTATAATGGCTTTCTGAATTGGCTTCCAATATTTTACAGATTAAGGTTTTATTCAGTATAACACTGTATCTGATATTCAACATCTTAAGAGCTCTAAAATAAAATACTGTATTTTAAGACTTTCTACTTTCTACTAAACAATTTCTACTAAATAATTAACCATAGACCTTTTTCCCTGGTTTTAATGCCAAGAGGGAAGTAGTTACTACAAAAAATAAATAGGGAAAAATGCAGAACAGAATCAAAATAAAGTAACAATTTCTCAAGAGCTTTTACATTTCATTAATTACAGCATTTATGAAGTCATAAAAGCCTGGCAAAAAGGACAAACAAATAGTCACAGAAGCCTAAGAACCTACAGTTTTAAATTTTCACTTACGGCACTCAGTTTCATCACAGCTATTTGAACAGTCGGGTGTAAAATCACAAAATTTGCCACGTGAAATACATTGTCCATCTCCACACGAAAAAAGCCCCGGTGGACAGTAAAAAGATGAAGAATTAACATCTGCAAATTCTGTTCCCCCTTAAAAATCAGAAAATAAAATATAAGTAAACCCAAACACGTATATAAAATTTTACGTGCTTCTTACCATCTTTGAATATAGTAGTGTACTCAGCACGAGGAACAGCATCACCGAAGAATTGAGCTAGATTATATAAAGCTTGCTGGGCGCTTACTCTATGTTAGGTATTTGACAGTAAGGCTGGGAGCAACCTCTTGTCCTAAACATAGTGCAGTCGAATTTGCTCTTCAGTGGAAGGTGCAAGATGCTTTGGCTTCTGTCTCTGCATCCACGTGTGAATGTGGGCAGGTACCCCAGGTGGAGTACTGCATCCAGCTCTATAGACTCCTCAATGTAAGGGTACTGACCAGTTGAAATGAGTCCAGAGGAGGGCCACGAAGATGATCAGCGGGCTGGAGCACCCCTCATATGAAGAAAGGTTGAGAGAATTGGGCTTGTTCAGCCTGGAGAAGAGAAGGCTCCAGGGAGACCTTATAACACCTTCCAGTACCTGAAGGGGCCTACAAGGAAGCTGAGGCAGACACTTTTCACAGGGGCTTGTAGTGACAGGACAAAGGGTAATGGGTTTAAATTGAAAGTGGGGAGGTTTAGATTAGGTATCAGGAAAAAATTCTTCACAGAGAGGGTGGTGAAACACAGGAAGAGGTTGCCCAGAGAAGCCGTGGATGCCCCATCCCTGGATGTCTTCAAGGCCAAACTGGATGAGGCTTTGAGCAACCTGATCTAGTGGAAGGTATCCCTATTTTCTTACAGGTAAAAAAAAAGTCCACTATTTTCTTACAGGTATCTTGAAGTTATCAGTCAAACTACATTTATACATAACATACACTGGGGAAAAACGTATTAAAAAACACAGAACTTGCCTTCGCTTTCTTGACTGACACCTGGAAGTGATTTATTCACAATTCCACATTCTTCTGTTATACTGATATCATCAACAGCAACAGTAGCATTTGGTGTTAAAATGGTAGCTTGTAAAAGAATCTGTAAAGACAAATAAATAAGTTAGGTCATAAAAAGTAATATGCTAAAAAGACATATACATATATATATACACACACACACACTACGTCTGCTCAGGAAAAAATACTGCCTACAACCAACTGCTGTCTGAATACCTGCCAGCAAAAACTACAATTGAAATTTGGTCAAAGTCAGAAATTTATTCTTCAGCTGTCCAAATCATAACTATCTTTACTTATGCAAAGTAACACAACCCAAATGACCTTACCTCAATCTAAACTCAAAAATCATCACTACTTGAATGAACCATCTTTCTACTGAAACTGTTAACAGTTATGCACCTTTTTAAATGAAGTTTTCAGGGTAACCACACATAGTGGTTTATAACTCCATTTACTTGTGTTGATCTATGCTTTGCCTGCTGAAACCAATAAGGCATTTCCATACAAGAAAATTATGCTCTAAGTGTTAAGATATTTTTAAAATCATAAAGTTTCAGATTTTTTCCAGCTGGTAAATTCATTATGGATTCTCAATTCTAGTTTTCCACCTAGAAAAAAAGATAAAGGTAAAAAAAATCCTTTAAAAGTAAATAAATTAATTTTTAACATGTGATACAGTAAATGAAGGCATATTAAGGATGCATTTGTAAATACAAGGAAATATTCAGGAGATAATAGAAGGATGTAGGGTTCATTATTAGAGAACTTACCAATAATAAGAATTGAGTGTCTTTTCTTTTAAACCATTTAATAGATAAGACATAAAATAAAAAGACCAAAACTGGAACTCTGACTTGCTGAATCCTTATATTTGAGTTGATAGTTCCCTTAAAAATTACTTTCTAAGTTTTAGTAGAACGTAGCAGGGTGAGATTATGTATAAATAAAATTAACCTCAAAACCAGGTAACTTTTTCTGTGATCAATGCTCCAGTTTGAACTATCTGCACTCCTGTCTTTATCCAACATAATTAGGCCCTCGGTCTGATTAGCAGGTTTTATGGCAAGTTCATTTTTTAAAAGCTATTGCACTACTACTACATGATTATTATTTTGAAAAGGTGATTCTAATGTATACAATACTGAAACAATGGAGATGATCTTTAATAGCTACATCTATTGAAACTGTTGAATGGAATTTTTTTTAATGAGCATTAAAGAACAGAAATTCTTTTTTTACATTTCATTGTGAAAATAAATTAATTGTAAAGGCCAAATTACAGTAACTATTTGAAAGCCATGTAAATGTAATTTCTAATTACCTGAAAAGGTAAGTCCTCCATGGTACTTTCTACAGGTATATTCACTTTAGTCCACTGCAGCTCAGGCAATCCTGAAATGTCATGTAATTTTTCCAAACTTCCATCCAATACATTCTTCTTAAAAACAGAAAGCTGGGAATCCTGAGATAACCGGTACCAAAACCTTACCTATTGAAAGAGTTTTTAATTAAACACTTGAAAAACTATATCATTATTCTGCAATAAATTCAGTATGAATTCATATGCGTTATAACACAGAATGGCACCACAGGTCTAAACACAGCTTTGGCATAAAAGAAAGAGGTGTAGGAAATTATGTCATGATGAGAATCCATATTATGTCCAAAGATAAAACTCTAATTAAAATTGAAAATTTTTTTTTAAACTTACTTTTAACTTGTATCTCTCAAGTGATGCAAACTCACTGATATGACCTTCCTTAAGTCTTTTATGGTTAGTAAGGACTTAGAAACTTCTCCAAGATTATTTTTCTTTGCAAATGCTGAATATAGGACAGCTTCCTAAGTATGTTAATCTTAGGGCAACAGTTGAGGTACTTCTACGAAACAAACCTTATGATCTTCCACAATCAACACACATGAAAATTATCTGAAGACAGGTTTTTAAAATAATCTCTTGAAACAAGTGGATTGACCAATATATGAGAAGAAAAAAAGTCTGTAGGTGAATGAGGCTACAAAAAAAATTTGTGAAGGTAAAAAAGACTTGTAAAAAACTGTTATTCCCCTTCAGTTCTCTGCATCTTCATACAATCTTACATCGTGAATCTTGGATCATGACACTACAGAGAGAAAGTTTCCTTTTACTTTTTCATTGTATATCAGCTTTCAAGCTGAGTTAAAGAATGCACTCCATTTTGGGCTAATAGCCAAATGAAACATGCCGGAGTTTTTTGAAGAAAATAACGTATGTGAGAAAACACATCTTTAGCATTCAGGACAAATACAGGTGCATGTGTTAGCCAGCTTTCAGTTAGACATGAGACAATTAAAGCCTTTTATTTGAGCAAGACAGCTGACACAATTGGCTGGTAGAGGCCATGGAAAAGCATTATATTAGGGACTGTAACAGGAAAAACAGCCTTAGGGTAGTGGTGTAGTTTTTGCTTAATTTATTGACAATTAATGCAAATTTCTAATCACTGATTGGACTACTGAGAAAAAAAGAATAAAGATAACAGACCTGTAAACACAAACTTGAGCAAACACTTTTCTCCCCTTTTCCCAGGTCAGTTTGAGTCAAACGCTTAGCCTGTCCCCTTCCTAGTCTTCATTTCCCTAATTTTTGCTGCAGGTTACACTCAGTCTGATCCAACTCCTTCAGTGTGCTAAGAAGTGGAGCAGGAGGTTGGGCATGTGAGTAATGGTTTCTTTCTGGTGCTCCCTACACATTCCCCTTCTATGCTCATTGCTGCTTCTTCCCCTGATTCAGCTCAGGGCTTTGCCAGGACACAGTCCCCCAGGGTTGTCCCTCCTCCCCACCATGGGTTTCCCACTGCTGCAGTCCTCTCAGAGCCATACCTCCTCAGCATGGACCATCTCCTTCCATGGGTGTGTCTCCAGCTGTGTCCCCCCACCCAACAAAGTTCCCTTCCACACCTCTCCTCCTTGTTTGTCCCCAAGCTATCTTTTTTCTTTCTTTTTTCCTTTTTTTTTCTTTGTTTGAGTGTAACCTAGAGTTTTTTATTCAATAAATTATCACATTAGGGTCCCTGTTAAAGCTGTTAGACCCTTAGTGTGCCAAGGAAGTTGCACAGGATTAACAAACTTGAGAACTCCCTACATTCAAATCATTGACTAATAGTCTGAAAATCATCATGCATGTGGATTCACTACCTTTCACTTCTGTCTCTGAATTTAATACAAAAAATTGGCAAATACACCAAAGATCCAACATCTGCCATGCCTGAAGGGACAGTTTCTTTTTGTTTGTATTACATAGCACAAGGTAGGTCAGTGGTTAGCAGATACTCTATTTACAACAGACTGTTACTTTTTAATAACCTGGTTTCATGGCTGGTGGACTTGTTCTCTCAATTTCCCATATTGGTGGGTTTTTTTTCTTCACTCATTAAAATCATGTATTATAATAAACTCAAGACATTAATTAATTGAAAAACTTTCATCTAACTTTTTTTTCCCCAACAGAAAGCTTGAGGGGTACAAAGAATCAGGTATACAAGCACTTTTCAAAATTAGTTGTTACAATCTAGAGGTAAGTCTTATGTTTATCAAATAGTTTTTTAAAAAAAAAATTGTATTTTCATTAGACAAGAAATACAATTACCCTTCCTCTCTGTCTACCTGTTACACTTTACAATGACTACTGTGTCCATTAAAGAACCATAAACAGAGAGCTAGGACTAGAAATTTGTTTCTACCACTCAAAAACCTTGAGCTAAATGAAGACATTTCTTAGCTGACATCTACAGAAAGACTCAGCTACAAGAAACTGCAGAAAGAAGTTACTTCTAAGCCTCAATTAACTAGTAATGCACAATATAAAACTTCTTTCCCTCAATTCCAATTTTCTTTTTTTTTTTAACAACTGGAGCCAAAGAACTTGTAAAGCTATTAATAAACACAGATCTCTTTATGTAGATCCTTTTTTCCTCTCAGTGGGACATCCGACAGAGGGCAACATCTCACATTTATACTCAGAGTGCATAACAACACCAATACACATCCTAATGAGCAACCCCTACACTCCTTGCTCTTTCCCAGAAATAAAAGTCTGCAGGGAAAATGTGGCAGAAAGCCAGGCTTCCAGTCGTCACAAACACTCTTTTCAGACATGCATAGGTGGATAAGAACTTTATCAGGTTTTTGTTGAATTTGGGAATTTTAAATATATAAAATTTAAATATACTCAAAATTTAAAATGGTTTATTTTCTGACCTAGGACTAGAGAAGTGTATGTGCAACCCCAATGCGTTGTATTTATTTTGAATACAGATCAAACTCTGCAGTAGATCTAACCATAATGATTCACTGATTCACATACCAGTTGTGCCCAGTTCACCTTAAGGGGTTCCAAATAAATTAATCTGAACCTGAACAGTACTTATCTACTCAGTACTATGAAACTGTCTGAATGAATGCACTGTGTGTACAAAGGCTGTTGGTATCCCAGGAGGAATGCAACTTGGAGGACTCCGATGAGATACTGCAAGTTTGCCTGTGTACAGCAGCATTCTGCTTGATTTCATTCTGATTTCATCTATTTTATTTCTGATTCCATACAACACTAAGAAGCCATGCAAAGATTAAGAACTGAGAGACTGCATTAAATGACAGCAAGGTGCTGTTCTGAAATGGTTTAAGACGCTTCTACTCCTCCGCTGCAAGTTGCAACTATTCAGCTGAGACCTGGTAACTCATTGAAGTGCACAGCCAAAGTCAGCTACAGCCTCAAGTAAAACAGGTTTATCTAAGCCAACACTTGTTTCAAGTCCCTTACAATAAAAATCCCTAAGAAGCCTAGGAGCTGTTGGAATAAAATTCTGTTATTTGTTGGGCCTTCTAAGTGCAGTTCTTCCGCACATTGTTTTCTGACTTTATCTTTTTTTAAAGTTTTCCTAAGTAAAATTACAGCTTCTGTTCTACACTACGTCTGAAAAATTAAGCAACCATTCTAATTTTATTTCATTTCTTGGACTAGATGATATTATAGTCTTTTCCAACCTTGGTGATTCTGTGATTATCTAAAGCCCTTTTTTGTCACTGAACACAATAACATTCTTTTTACAAGCTTTCCTTATCTTTCCCTTTACTTTTCTGTGACTTCTTAAATCAGGAGGTATTATGGAGTAGCAGGAAAAATATAACATCAAGACTACACAACTTAGCTTTTCCCCAGTATGGCAAAAGCTTAGAAATGTTGTGATATAGAAGACAAAACAAGCCTCAGAAGATTAAAAAAAATATATATATATA
>NW_010249441.1:0-306 GCF_000690775.1 Eurypyga helias
CGTCTGGCTCCGCCCCGTGCTTGGGTAGGAAGGCTTTGGTAGAGACACGGGAGGTCCCGCAGCTGTGCTTACAGCTCTTCCTTCTCTTGGCGTGCTCCGAGTTGTGTTCGGGCGCTCAGCCAGCAGTGCAGGGGGTCCGTAGCGTTAACTGGTGTGTCTCCCTTTCCTCTTCCCCTGTAGCAGAATTTCCCTTGGGAGGGCTGTGTATATGATTGTTCGATCCAGCTCTTTGCCTTGCACAGGAACTTACCTGGCTCTCCCGGCTGCTCTATGTGTCCTGACAGCCTGGGTCACGGCTCGCAGACC
>NW_010249441.1:526-9834 GCF_000690775.1 Eurypyga helias
CTGTAGAGCTTTAGTGGAGAGAAAGCAATTGCTTGACTTCACGTCTGAGTAGGATGACAGCAGCGTCTGTTTCTGCAGGGTGTGTATCTTGAGGTTTTTAATTGCAGCTGATCACACCGAGCTTTAAACGTCCCAAAGACTTCGTGGCACGGCGCTTCCTGCCAGGCGTGGTGGCAGTTGGCTTTGCAGGAAGTCTCCCAGCTTCCTTGGGCTGCGCAGCAGTGGGTTATGTCTGCGCTATCTGTACGGTGAAAATAACATCTCCCTTTCGGAGGCTGCCAAAGTCGCGTGCTGAAGGCGCCGCTTTTCCATGTCAGCGTGACTGGGGCTGATATCCTCACCACTGGGGTTGTCATGAACTAAAGCACGTGTCTTAGACGTTCACTCTTGATTACAGACATCGCATTATTATCTTCTCCTGTGGTAAGCTGTTTAAATGTTTAATTATGTTTACTGTGTTGAGTTTGAGGTCTGTTAGCCTGCTCTCTACCTGCTGTAGTTTACCTTGTCGTTACGCTACAGCACCTCCCAAGATCAGCTAGCCCGTGCTGGGTGACCGCGGTGAGCTCCTCCGAACCTTGGCCGTTGGTTGCAGCTATTCTCTGCTGGAGAACTACATGAACCGGGCTGTCTGGCCTTTTATTGACAGATGTATAGAGGCACTAAGTATCTGTAACCAGCTCAGACCAAAGGCTTTCTAGATGTGTGTTTTTTCCCTCTCTGTTTGTTCTGGCAATTCCCAGTATCCTATTCTGACTGCTGCTGAGCAGCAAACTAATGTTCTCGGGGAACTCGCTGTGAGAGTGCAGGTGTGGGTTTTGTTTTGTTTTTTCCCCCTTGCAGTGGTTAACACAAATGGGAAATGTTTGCCCTTCTCCAACCTGCATTCCTTTTTTTATCTCCCAACTTACAGACTTGATCTGCCATTTTATTAGTGTGTTGGCATTGTGAGAGCTTTCTACAACTACGAACAGCTTCAGATTTTACTGTCCTGGAAATCAGTGCCCTAGCCCAAAGGATCGTGATTTTTGTTGCATATCTCTTCATCTCTCCTCCCATCTATTTTTGTATGAATCTGCTGAATGGATTATAGCTGGAATGTCTTTTCACTATGGATTCATCCTAGATTTGTTTCCTTTCTTTCAATCTGCCATAGGCTCTATGTAGTCCAGCTTAGTTTCCTCAGAAGCCTTTTTGGGGGACACTTCTGGTGGCTTTTTGGGAGTGCTAGGGCATGGTAATTTCTTTAAAATAAATCGGTTGACTGTATGAGTAAACTCTGGCAGATTTCTCAGAAACGAGATTCTTTCAAAAAAAGCTTGTGGCTCTCTCCCTACCTGTTATAATTAGAGTGTGAACTCTTCATTTACAAGATAATGCTGGAGCAGCTTCACCCCATCAGAAGCAGTGATACAGGGTACTGCCTTGTACCAGGCTTTTAAAGTAGATGGTTTTAATCTTGCAGGATAAAAAACTGGTTTTGTTACATCCTGTAAACTGGTGCTTTAATTAGTCTTTCTATGCCTAGTAGCAAATCAAGAAGCATATGATGGTGTGTAAGTGTTCTAATACCTCCTTTTGTTCTTTGAAGTAGCTGCTGCTGCTTGATGTGTTTAAAGCACGGTGGCTTAACATGTCTGGTAAGTGGCTGTCCTGTGAATGCCCTCTTAAAGCCTTTGGCATTCTTAACTGTAATTTCTTTTCTTAAATCGGAGCGGTATCATCATGCCTTTTGGTATCTGGGCTGGCCTCAGATGTCGTGACATGTGGGAACTGCCGGTGGAATTCAGAAAAATGGTCTTGCGTAGCTGGGAGCTCGAAGACCCTTTAGCACAGTATGTGTATTTATTTTTGTTAATGAAGTCTGGTACTTTTCATGTCCGTTGTTATTTCTTTCACGGTAAGAATGATCTTTATTTGCATATGGAGGTGTTTTTTCCTTTATGGGGGTTTTCGGGGGGGGCTGTTATGAATATAGGTGTTGGGCCGGTATAGTCTAGTAAGTCACTCAGTGAGCCAGTATCTTAGCCCGTCGTCTGATGTGAACTCGTCCTGCTGCCCAGGAAGCCATTCTCTCTCTTCCTGGCTATTTTCCACCTGCTCCCAACCCCAGCCACTCCCAGCGCCATCTATGGAGTGAGCAGGAGCGGGTGAAACTGTGGTTGCAAAGGCTGATTCTTATGACAGCACTGTTGTAAATACCTGAGGAATGACAGGTAAGAACCCCAGGGACTTCCCTGTGAGTGGTTTGCAGAGTTGATTCGTCATGGCTCTGCCTTCCTGCTCATCGCAGGATGCTGGAGGTGCCTTTGGTCACGGGCAGGAATTGCCTTCGGTGCCTTGGTGCCAGCGGCTGCCCTTAATGCTTTGTTCCTCTGACGTTCAGATGCCTTTAAAGAAATAGTTGGGCTCAGCTGTTGAGTGTAGCAGCAGAGAAAGTTCTGCCCAACCTGAGCACCTCTTCTGCCAACTGGAAAGTTAAACACTGTCCCAGATCGTTATTAGGGTGGTATCGCTCCCGTCTTCCTGCTTTGTTAACCAGTCGCGGCGTGTCTGATGGCTCCAGTGCAGGGCATTGCAAACAGACGTAGAGCTTCGTGTCTCCTTCCGTGTCTCCCCACCCACGCTTCCCTCCTCGCAGAAAGGTAGGAACGGGAGCCGCTCAGTTTTCCAGCATTAGCTTTTAATTGGGCTCTCAGTTTCTCCTTTTTGGCGTGTTCCTGCGGATGTCAGAGCAGACGACACTGCCACAGCCCATTTTAAACGCTGCTGGTGCAGAGCAGTAGCAGTGGGTTCTTTGAGTCGAACCTGGCCGTCTCATGCTGGAAAACCACCACTGAGGAAGGAAAGGAAAAGGAGCCGTGTTGGCTCAAATTTTAAATTCAGGATCTTGGAGATGTGCGAGTTTGGGGCGCTCATCTGCCAACTAGGGAAGGAATGTTCTTTTCAAGCCTTTATTTTTTTTTTTAAAGCACCTTGTTGGCAATAGCCTCTAAGAAGTTACCTGTTAGTGTGTCCTGTAACGATGTAGGCGGAGGGCCTGGGTTTATCGACAGCCGTGCTCTGCGCAGGAATGAGGACAGCCTCTAGGAAATGGAGGCAGCTCCAATTCCCCCCTCCTCGTGTTTGTATTACACCAGGCTGCTTTTCTGCTTGGGTTTTTTTAGTCACTACCTACCTCTTCTGTGTAGCTGTTTATTCTGATTCGGAAATGGCAGTGGGCCTGCATGTATGATGAGCTGGTTGCGGCTGCGTTTTGTTTGCCGGGGGAACAGCTGCCTGTTGGAAACCTGCCGTGTTTGGCATTTGCAAGGTATTAGATCTCTCTTCTAGCGAGCTTCGTGTGGTAAATGTGGCTCTATTGTGACCCTTCGGTTTTAACTCCCCGCAGCGCTCCTGTCACAAAGCAGATTTTCTCTTCCGCGTCTTAACAAGAAAAGATTTAAGACCAAACCCTCTTAGAGAGTCTTGTTCGCCGTTCCCCGGAGGAATTGCTGTATCTGGGGCAGCAGGAAGCCGTGCCTTTTGCAGTATGCTTTAGAGGCACGATTCGGGTACCAGCTCCTGTGAAATCGATGGCCTCAGTAATGTGTCTAGAGCTGTAGGGGAAAAGAACAGCTCGGAAAGCGACTCGCGCACCAAACGTTCCCGTTTCTGCTGCTGGAAGGCTGGCAAGTCAAACTTCAAGTGTGCAGAGGCTCAGGGACACAAGTATCAAAGGATTTCACTAACAGTAAGTGCTCTCCTGTCAAATAAATCACCGCTGCTTGCCGCGCAGGCAGAACTACGTTTTGCCTTCGTGTTTCTTAATGTTCTTTTGGGGTCAAGTTTTAAATCCTGATCCTTCGTGGCAGGAGGTCAAAGCGTTAATTACTGCAGTTCTGCGGTTTTGGCTTTCAGTGCTGTGGTGTGCGCGCCTCGGTCGGGGCGTAATGGCAGGGCTGGGGACAAGGTGCGAGTGCGTTTCTTAGAACGATGTTGTCAGAATTTCAGAGCTGAGGAAAAATTGGCTGAACAGTGTGTGGCGAGCCTTGGGGAGGAGGGCTGAATGCCAGGATGGGTTTTCCCAGGTTGTGTGTGTCAGTGCTGCTTTCCTGGCTGTCCCAGTCCAACGCACTCTGGTCAGGATCTTGTAGATATCCCGCACAAATGGGGTTTAATATAAAATTTAGCCATTTAAATGACTTAGCAGGGTGATACAGCAACATCCTGAAACGGCAGCACGAGCATAACACAGTGATTGCGGTGTACAGTTGAGTCCAAATATTTGAATACCAGTGTGATGCCCGTCACCGATCTCTGTGCTCACCATCACGGTGCTTGGTGCCTGCAGCCTCCGGGAAGGAACATGCGGATTGAAGCCAGCTCAGCCCCTTGGCTTTCTTCAGTGTTTACTTTATTAACTGCCTGGTTTTTGTACCTTGGGCTCAGCCATGTATATCCTCCCCTCATGCTGATTTGGCTGGCTCAGGAAGACATTGTTCCTTGTTAACCGTCTCCGGGCACCTGACAATTCACTGGTGCAGCTGTCTTATCTAAACCCAAGGTTATCCTCTGGTCTCCCTGCTGTTGAGATAAATTTAGCTGTCTTGCCCAAGCTCACTGGTTTTTGCCCTCCTCCGCTGCTTGGGCACACTGCCCTGAATGGATTTACCGGAGAAGAAAGTCCAGGCACTGACAGACTCCTTTCTCCAGGGCCATGTCCCCGAGAGAAGCTCAGTAGCGCACGGGGTGTGCTTTGGAGGCAAACTGAATATCAGAGCTGGCTGAACGGCCCGTCTTCAGGGTGAGCAGCCTCGGAGATCGTGTGGGGGGAGCTGGGTGAGGAGGATGGGTTTGTGCACAGAAGGAAGCGGCTGCTGAAGGAGTTCAAATAAGGAGGAGCACACAGCCGTGAGCTTGTGCGTGTCCCCGCGTGACCAGGTGCCCAGGAGGGACTCGGAGGCTTGATGCTTGTGCTCCTGTTAGAAATTACAGAAAAAATGTAATGCCTGGATCAAAAGGCATTATGGACTCTTGTGAAATAACATAATCTAGCATCAGAGCCTGTTTCCAGACATATTATTGCACTATTTTCAGACCAAGGCACAAAATCAGTCATTTTGTCCTACATTTCCCATAAACAGTCTCGCTTGCTCCAAACATCTGCTCCTGCTGTCGCAGGGAATTAAGTGATGGCAGCTTTGGGCAGCACTCCTGTCAGTGCCATGAATGGTACAGGAAGGGAGGTGAAACGCTCACTGTTGTGCTCATGGCCCCGAACTCCAGGCTCCGTCGCTTTGCGTAACGCACCGGGAACGAGGAGAACTCTCTCTTCTGGGGTTTGTGTGCTGCTTGTCTCAAATGAACCCGCATGGGATTCCTGGAAGGAGCAGGAGAATGGCACGGGATGAAGAGGGCGTAACAAACAGCCTTCGGAGGTGTGCTTGTGTTGCACGCATGGCGGGGGGAGGGTTGTGTTGGTGTAGGCAGCACGCTGGGTGCCCCAGCTTTCCAGCCGCACCCTTGGGTGCGAAGGAGCTAGTCTGAGGCCAGGCAGGGGGAGGAGATTTGCCCCTCGTGACGTTACATGGGACAGTGGGCCTGAGCAACCTGATCTCAGTTGGGTTAAACCCTGAAGGGTCCTTCCAACCTAATTATTTTTATTCTATGGCCAGGCTTGAAGTAGTATCTAGGAGGTATCAAGCCAAGTCATTAAATATCTTTACAAATTTGGCCCTTATTGCTTTGATAATGTTGCCATAAGTCCTAGCAGCGACTCTTTGAGATTCTCAGTAATGAATTCATGATGTTTTCAAATCCAGTCACAATTTTATCACATTAAATAAAAAGGAGCTCGGTAACAGGGGTGTCTGTGTGGAACATTCCCTGCGAGACCAGTAACCTAAAAATGCAGTAAGCTTAAAATGAAACGCAGAAGGGAAATCTTGACTGCTTTGGTGGAATGAGACCTTTGGCTGGTTCAGATGGACTGGTTTAATGTAAAGCAAATCCCCCGGCCCAGATGGTGCAAGGTAGAGCGACTCAGAGCTGTGAAAACCCGCTGGTGCTCTCGTGGTGATACTCCCCAGACAATGGCAGAGTTGGTGTCTGAGCACTGTGCTGCTCGCTCTTAAAATCCTGTCTGGGCTTTGCTTGATCCCAGTTATTTACAAGGGAGGGAGGGTGCCAGGTGTCGTTAACGGTTTTTTCTTTTTTTCCTGGAAATCTTGTCTCGCTGGGATTTGAGGACTGACCGCCTGGAGGTCACACACAAGGATTTGGTGGCGACTCTGGAGCGGCACCTCTGGTGAGGGTACCAGGCGTAAGGAAATCCAGCTTTGGCCTGCCGCACGTGCGTGCAAATCTTCCAGGGAGTATCTGCTGCTCTGTGCGCCGAGCAGATGCTCTGCTCGGGGAAGGTAGAACACAGCTGCTGTGCATGTGTCCCTCGCTGAAGTGCTGCCCCGGGCAGAGGGACGTGACCTGACAGCCGGAGGACGGCCAGCTCCTGTGCCGCCTCTGCCGAGCAGACTTGCTTAGCACGGCTGCAGTTCTCAGGCCTGGCTCCTGCCTGGATGTACTTGGTCGGGAGGAACTTAATCTCTTCCTTCTGTGGAACGACAGCAGAAAATCCTTCTTAATAATCTACCAGGAGGGTACTTGAAGAAAGTGCTTTGGATTCCAGAAGGTGGAATTCATGACGGAGGGGCCTGCGACACTGAAGTGGTTGGCCTTGTGCTTTTTGGGAGAGCACTTCCTGAATCATAGCATCGCTTTATAAAAACCCACCAGCCTGCCGGTGCTTGGTTTTCCTTATTCTTTCCTGCACGTTCACTGCTTTCTGTTCAGGATGAATCGATTTCAATGAGCATTTAAATTGGAAGGTGAACTATTTTGAAGGGGTCGAGTCTAGCTTTGTTTCTACGAGTGGAGAAGATTCCTTCACGTTGGTTTTTGTGTGAACCCTAAATTTGAAGCCAATACACCCCTTACTGGAAGTTCTGTGTGTATACAATTCTAGTTGGTGTAGGTTTAGCTTTAGTCTTAGATTACCTTGCTTTTATTCTGCCAGGAAATTCAGTGATATTTGTTGCTAGATGACAGAATTTTAATTTTGAATTTTCATGAGCTTATCTGGATGGAAGTTGAAGTCCAAATAAAAATTCACAAACCCAGCATCGTATGATCGCTCATTGCTCAAATCCAACTCCTTTTTGCAGGATACACGTGGCAGAAACGTTGTTAAAACATGTCCAATGGTGCTAAACAAGGGAAATCTTAACTTGTTGAAGGACTTGGTCAGGCTTTTGTAGGTGTGGAAGTGCTGGAGGGATCTTCAGAAGCATTTAAGCAGCTGCCTGCCAAATTCTAGTGAGCATCGTCTTATATTTGTACACCCTGTTGGATTAAGAGTGCGAGTACCTCAATTTCTCTAGAAATAGGGTATTATGTAGATTTTCTTTGCTTTTTTTCTTTTTACAAAAGGGGTATCTAAGAGAGAAAGGAAATACCCTGCTCTTGCAAAAAGCCAGAGTTGAGGTAGCTGGTTGAGGTTGCACTGGTAGCTAACGCCGGGCTGAAAGACATTAAACAAGGTAACTTCACTTTGGGTTTTCAGAAATGGCCGTGGGACTCTTCAGTTAACTGTGGGTGGCTGGAGCCTACGTTCTGCTTCACAGCAACCACCCCTCGGCCTCGAAGGTCAGAACTCGGTGTTGGTGGTGTTGCAGCGACGAGGAGCTGTGCTAAACCCCTAAAGGCCCTTTTTAACTTCCATCAAGTTCTAGCGTTGTATTTCACACCTATACTGGCTTTTTTATTATCTCTTTATGCTGCCAAACATAGCTTTTGGCTTCTAAACCGAAGCTGACTCCAAAAGAGAATTGATAGCCTGGGATTTTGTCTCTCTTGGTCAGAGCAGCCACTGACCGCAGCTCCTCCGGCAGCAGCAGCACCAGGCCAGGGAGGAAGGTACACAAGTCCGTGCTCCCGAAACTTTGTGGCGGGACACAGTGCCATGTGAGAGCCCTAAAATTCCTTTAAATGTGCCAGACCATCAGGTTGGGTCCCGTCATGCCAAGCGGATGGAGCGAGTCCCTGCAAACACAACCGGTGCTGGGAAATGGCAGTTTGAATCTGAGGGGAGGGGAATTATCCCCTTCCACAAAACAGTCATGGATTACTTTAAGGCTGGCTTCAGCTACAGGATAATGTGGAATGCTTGCCCAGCTCTGTGAGAATACAGTGTTAAATAAACATGAACTAATCCTCAGAAGAATGCGTGCTGTGCTGGCTCTGCCTCTCCTGCAGCAGCTGCTGGCGGGTCTGCTCCTAGGCCTCTGCCTTTTCTACTCATTAACAAAAATACGGCTCCATCACGGTGGTTTCATTTATCTCGGCTTTATTAATGCCCAGAGTATTGGCTGAGAGGAGAAGTTGCCTTACAGGAGCATCAAAACATCTCAGGAATAATCAGTGAGGAAGAGCACTGTTGTTGCAAACCTGATGTGTCGGGGCTCGGAGGCTCTCCATGGCCAAAGCCACGCTGGCTGTACATGCCCGCTCACCCTTCCCTCCTCTTTCTCCCCTGGGAAGCCTGTCTTGCGCTACCCGGGCTTTTGCCGAGCACTGCTGCCCTACAAACAACTGTTCTGCCCTCGCTTCGCGATCTTGTGGTGGGTCACCGCTCTGAAATAGCTGAGCCAAGGGTCCGGCAAGGGCGGGAGGCGTGGGAGGGTGGGCCTGGGGTCCGCACCGCCGTGCACTGGCTTCCTCGGCCACCGGCACTGTGGGTCGGATCAGCCACAGCAAGTGCAGGTCCCCGTCTTTCGGGGCCTGTGTGGCAAAGCTGAGGCCTGCCAGAAGGTCACCCGGGGCTGGTGGAGAGCGTGCTCGCTGCCGGGAGAGGGTACGGATTCAATGGCCAGCCTCGGGGGGCTTCAGCCAATTCTAGGAGTGTAAAGTTAGTTTGAAAAGCAGCAAGGAGTACTGGTTTTGTGGGTTTTCTAGGTGCTTAAGTTGTTTTGAAACAAGTATCTAGACTGACTGAAAGCTGTAGGCTGCTCGGTAAATACGCAGCCGCGGTCTTAGAACGGGCTGGGAAATAGCCATGACTCTTTTTAAGGATGACTTCAGAGAACAAGTAATCCGTAGCAATGTGTGGATGCCCTGGGATGCCCTCCTAGGGAAATACGTATGACCAGTCACTGGGAGGAAAGCTGTGCCTGGGAAAGATCCCTTGCTTGAGGAAACCCACCCCATTTCACCTTGCTCAAGAGCTGTGGGAGAGCTTCCTTGGACCTCTGCTCCCGCAAAGCGTTCTGCCA
>NW_010249441.1:9861-18061 GCF_000690775.1 Eurypyga helias
CAAAGATTTCTCTGGATAATGGTGGATCTTAATTGTATCCTTTCTACTACAGATGTATTGGCTGTTTGACGTGTTCCAGGTTGCACACCAACCAGTGGTGGAGCCTGTAGTGACAGGACAAGGGGGAACGGGGAAAAATCGAAAACAGGGAGGTTTAGATTAGATATCAGGAAGAAATTCTTCCCAGAGAGGGTGGGGAGGCACTGGGACAGGTTGCCCAGAGAAGCTGTGGATGCCCCATCCCTGGAAGTGTCCAAGGCCAGGGTGGATGAGGCTTGGAGCAACCTGGTCTAGTGGAAGGTGTCCCTGCCCATGGCAGGGGGGTTGGAACTAGATGATCTTTAAGGTCCCTTCCAACCCAAACCAGTCTGTGATTCTATGATTCCTCCTTCCTCCCCAGCAGATCCGGGCCCATGCAGCACAGGGGCTTCATGGAGCCATGTGGGACAATGGAAGGGTGGGAGCTCAAGCAGTGCAAAGGAGTTGTACAGCCTGTTGCAGGGAGAATGCCAAAGTCGAGGATGAATGTTCTCATTAGCTTTCAGGACTGCTGTGGAGCTCCAAGGACCCCAGCATCCGGGGACTCTGCTCTGTCTGTGGTCATGTTGTGCTAGCTGGGAGTTGCTCTCTACCCCTTCACCCAGGGGAATTGTGGGAGAAAGCTAGCTAGCTGCCTAGAGCCTGACCTCCTGATCCATTCTCCATTCACACGTCGGCGCTACAAGTGCTTTTACGAGCGCTTCAGTTACTGCTTGCTTTTCCCTCCGGTGCCCTATTAAGAAAGGCTGAGGACAGTGGAGTCCGTGTCCTGTCTGTGGTTAGCTGGGGGTGGTAGCGCTGCGCTGAAAGAAGGGTACCCTGGGGTCTCTGTATGTGAAGGCTCTCTGCTGACCTGGACAGCCAGCCCTCGTGGAGCTGGAGCACGTAGGAAGGAGGGAAATGAAAGGAGACATTAATTTTAAAGAATCTGGATCCTCTGCATACGTACTAACTGGAGACGACGGGATCGTGTAAGAGGACTTTACAAATGTTCTTTGAGCCACGCTTCCTTTTTAAGCTGCGGGTTCTGTTTTGTTTTAACAGAATGTTGGTCCTCCACAGGCAGTTGAAGAGTTCCGTGCATCGTAAAGTACGCTTGGCGCACTGCTGGCGTCATTAATGCAGCATCCTGAGCTCTTTTTGGAAGGGGTTGGTGCCACACGCTCCTTCACACGCAGCATCGCTGGCCTGTGCTCGCTTATCCTCTGGGCAACAGGGCTTTGTGTTGCTTCTCGGGTTAACGTTGCCATGTTTTGCTTCATCTCTCTCGTTCTGCTAGGAAAAACGACTTTGTTGGTACTGGGAACCTCCTGCTGCAAATGCCCGACTCAGGCTGAGAGTCGGAATCTTAACGTGCTTCCTTTTCTTGCAGGCGTGAATGACAGAGGACGTGCCCCAGACTGCACTTACGGACGTAAACCTGCGCCTGCTCTGCCACGATGACATAGACACAGTGAAACAGCTCTGTGGCGACTGGTTCCCAATAGAGTACGTTACTGGTTTGGGGCGTGAGATGGCAGGGAACTAGAAACAAACGGTGTGAACCTGCGCTGGTCCAGTTCGGAGCTGACACCAGGGGCTCTGCAGGGCTGTGGCTAAGGGAGCACCAGGTTCCGGATCTTTTATGCCCTGTGCTGGTGTTCCTGTTAGTGGCCCTTTGCTGCCTGTCCTGCAGGATCCTAACGTCATCCGAAAGTTCCTGTATGCAGATTTTGGCAGAAAAATGGACTTTGGAATTAAGGGGGTGGATCAGGTTGTTGGGAAGGACTGTGTATGAGATGGGGAAAGGAGCACGCCTCCAGTGAGCCCAGAGGAGGCCACAAAGATGCTCACAGGGCTGGAGCCCCTCTGCCATGGGGACAGGCTGAGAGAGTGGGGCTTGTTCAGCCTGGAGCAGAGAAGGCTCTGGGGAGACCTTATAGCACCTTCCAGTGCCTGAAGGGGCTACAAGAAAGCTGGGGGGGACTTTTTACAAGGGTCTGTAGTGACAGGACAAGGGGGAACGGGTTTAAATTGAAAGTGGGGAGGTTTAGATTAGATATCAGGAAGAAATTCTTCCCGGAGAGGGTGGGGAGCCACTGGCACAGGTTGCCCAGAGAAGCTGTGGATGCCCCATCGCTGGATGTCTTCAAGGCCAGGCTGGATGAGGCTTGGAGCAACCTGGTCTAGTGGAAGGTGTCCCTGCCCATGGCAGGGGGGTTGGAACTGGATGGTCTTTAAGGTCCCTTCCAACCCAAACCATTCCATGATTCTATGAAAAAGGACAGCATCCTTGTGCTTGTGAAAGAAAGCCGTGTTCTGGAGTGTGTGCTGAGAAAGCACCCTCAGAGCTGAACCAAACCGACCCGGAGCAACTGCTCCCAAGGGTCTGTCTGTCCAGAAGTCCCAGGGGAGACTGGACAGTACTTGGTGCCTGAGATCGCTGTTGCTCGCCAAGAGCTGGCGTAAAGCTGGTCCCCGTCTGTCCCAGGTCAGTTCCCCAGGCCCCTGTTCGGTAAATGATTGTGTCTGCACAAGCACGGGGACGAGGAGCTTTCCTGGGGGACAGTGGTGGCTTTCTGGCGTAAAGCATCCAGCGAAACCACAGCTTCGAGGACTGTTTAGCTTTGTTGAGAAGGTTTATAGAGGCTTTTAGCAGATTATAACAAAGATTGCATGAAATGTAACAAACCAGCAAAAGCCCTCGTAATGTTTTGAATCTGTAGATTTCTCTTAAACACAAGGCACGCTGAAAACTGATTTCCTCACTTGGAGATCAGTCCGTGCACGCTCGTTTCCCTTTAATCACTGCGGAAGGAGGCGGAGAGCTGGAGGCTGGCGAGGTGATTTTTTGGGTAGCAATATGCAGGATTTTTTTCACACGTGTACCAAATTAATGAGCTCCTTACGCTCCGAGACGGGGGCAGATGGATCTCGCGTTCAAAAATAACTTGCTGAAGAGGGAAGCGAAAGCTCTGGGCAGTGAGTGTAAAAGTTGGCCTGGCAGGAGGCCGTTTCACGCGCAGCCTGCGTTCCTGCCTGGATGCAATTGAAAGAAGCCACGCTGCCGAACGGGGTGCAGCAGCTGTTTGGTGTTTATTGGCACCGTGCAGCGGTGAAGACAGGAAAAGTGAATAACTTCCGAACTCAGATTTCATGGAATGAGCTAAATTAGCAGCATAGCAAGAGCGTGTGACTGAGGTGTGGCTGAGCTGCTTGGCTGTGTGTCTTTGCAGGAGACAGCCCTCTCAGGAGTGAGCTTTCTGCCCTTGGTCTTGTGTGAAATCCAGTGGCCTGCACTTCCAGGACTGGAATTTCAAGATGTTGCTGCCCGTTTCCAGCTGAGCAGCATTTCAG
Organism: Eurypyga helias; assembly: GCF_000690775.1. Taxonomy (NCBI): domain Eukaryota; kingdom Metazoa; phylum Chordata; class Aves; order Eurypygiformes; family Eurypygidae; genus Eurypyga; species Eurypyga helias. Next base: position 13,237 of record NW_010249441.1, read on the forward strand.
TCCCACGTTTGTTGTGGCACTGCCTGCCGCCATGAGCTTTGTGTCCCCAAACATTCCTGTTCTCTTCCTTCCCAGGTACCCTGACTCATGGTACCGAGATATCACTTCCAACAAGAAGTTCTTTTCCCTCGCAGCCACGTACAGAGGCTCCATCGTGGGAATGATAGTGGCAGAGATCAAGAGCAGAACAAAGGTGCATAAAGAGGTAAATTGTGCTAAATTGTGCTTCCATCTGAGGTACTCCGCCTCTTGCCACGGTTCGCTGCGCTGGGACCTGGTTGGGCTACTCCCCCCCTCTCCATCCAGACATGTATAAGTGTGATCCTGGGTTAATTTCAGAAACCAAGAACGTGCCCGTTTCCAGCTACTGGAGCGCAGGGGGGCTGTGTCCGCGCACGTGAGGGGCCGCAAAGGCCGTTCCTGCTGGGGCGAGGCGGCTGTGGCCCGATGGGAAGCGTGCTGCCTGACGTGCTGCACGGGGAGATCGGGGTGCGAGCGTAACCCGGAAGTGGCTGTGGAGCGGCCGTTTCACTGCGGCCTGGCTGTTCTCAGTGTGCCTGCTCATCACTGGCGACCGGGGCTGAGGGAGGGCAAACCTCTTCCTTTCTTACGGAAGGGTTGAACTCCCTGAGCCGTGCCGGGCCAGTCACTCCTCTGGCTTCCCGCACAAACTCCTTCCTTTACACCGTCACTGCCTCAGTCGCAAAGCTGAGGTAAGCAACCCGCAGGAAGCCCAGGCTGTCACGGAGCTGGGAGGCCAGGAAAGCCAACACGGGACAGCAGAGAGGTGAGGAAGAGGTGGTCACTGGAGGCACTGGACAAGAGCACTGGGTTTGTGGAGGGAAAGCAGCACAGGGAGGAGGATTAAGAAAAGCAGGGGCACTGCAGAGAGTGCGTAACTTCTAAAAGGCCATCCGTGTTATGATTAAACAGTAACATTTGTAGGCACCGAGAGCCTCGAGTGGCACGGGTCTCTTCACTCTGTCTGGCTGCACCTCCGTGCTCGTCAAACTCGGAAGTACATCTTCAGCAACCCTAACAGAAGGCTCTTGTTCCAGCCAAGCCGAGAGCTGGGGGCTTATTCCAGGCGACGGCGCCTGTAGAAGGTGCTCCTTGTCCTCTGCCGCAGTGCAGAGATCCCCAGCTGACACGGAGCTCGGATGGAGCGGGCAGGCGCTACCGACTGGGCTTGATCCAGATGCTGGTGTGTGACTCCAGGATTGGCACTTTGAACCCTTCCTGGTAAAGGATGCGAAAGTATCCTGTATGCGAATATGAAAGTAGGAATAACCCCTACGGGACCGTGCTTGGTTTCTTTAACTCCCCATCTCCTTTCCAGAAGCTTCAGCTGGGACTGTTCGGTGAAGTTTCCTGCTGTAGCCGCCTTTTCAGATGTTCCAGTGCGGGAATCTTGCCTCCCCAGCTACCCTACTAAAGACTTGTTCTCTCTCTACTCAGGATGGAGACATCCTAGCTTCCAATTTTCCTGTGGACACTCAAGTTGCTTACATCCTCAGTCTTGGTGTGGTGAAGGAGTTCCGAAAACACGGAATAGGTAAGAAGCTGCTGAGTGACAACTCTGTCGCTGTCGTTGGTCGTGTGTGGCTGGCAGGTGGGACTGGAGGAGCCGCACCGTTTCACTGCAATCCCCCTTTGAGACGAGCTCGTCGGTGATTGGTGCCAGTGGCTGGGAGGGTGCTGCACTCACATCCCCTTCTTGGTGCCCGTGCAGGTGTGCTGACATCTTTTTGCTGGTTTAGGCACGCCACAACGTGCAGATGTCTCCAAAGACGACGGGGCTTTGTCCGTGTTGTTCCCAGGGGATGGCTGAGCACACCAAAATCTTACACTCCTGCTGCTGAGGCTGACACTGAGACGACAGGACTTCACCCTGGAGCGGGCTTTAGAGCCATTTTCTTTCATGGGTGCCAGAATCCTGGTCCCCGAGGCAGAAAATATACCTGCTTTGAACCTTCAGCTGGTAGACCAAGCATTTAGAAAAAGCCAAGGGGAACTGGCAAACGTGTAACTTGGACACGATTAGATCAGTGGGACGTGTGGAACTGTCAGCTCTCAATGCCTGCTGCAGCACGGGGTGTTTCTGCAGGCAGAAGGGCTTATCTCGAGCGGGGGGTGTTTTGCCATCGAGTGGGTGCCCTCTGGTGCGATTCCAGGCATGATCTGTATCGTTGATCTGCAAAAGCAAATAGGCCAGGTTTGGCAGCATGACCCAGGGCTGCACATCTGGAGGCTCTTCAGTGGATACAGGTATTCCCTCTCTTCCTGGGGTCCTCCCTTCTCCCTGGTCATGCTTAGGAGGGTTCAAAGGGATAGAATCCATCAAGAAAGGAGCAGGAGAGTCCTCGGGGGGAGCACCGCATTTCAAACTTGTCCTGAAACGCTGCTGGAGATGAATTTTCTCTACAAAGAGAGAAATGCTCGCACAGAACAATGTACAGAGAGGGTGGTAAAGGGGTGTGTTCTGTAAAGTTGGGGCTGTTTTGAGTCCCCTTTCAGTTTCCAAATCCTATGGGGTTTGTTTTCAGCTCCATCTTGCTGGAATTTTGTCCTTTCAGTGTCAGTATTTCCTGTATCTGTCATAGCATGGTGCCCTCTCAAAACCTTTGGGCTTGTACCTGTAGCGAAACAACCTAAAGCAGCTGCTTGCCTGCTGCTGCTTTTTCTGAGACCTTTCTCCGGAGAGTTTTTCTCCTTGTGTTTGAAGCCCAAGCCTGTCGTGCAGCAGACTTCACCCCAGGCATACTTTTAAGCGCTGAAGCTTACGCTGGTTTTTCTCTGGCAGACGTTAAAAGGCTTTGGTTTCTAGTTCCCTGCTATTCTTAAACCAGAGGGCAGTTGGATGTCCGTGAGACAGCAGAGTGGAACCTCTCCTCACAAAAGGAAACTGCTCTCCTGTTGATGTCTCGGTGTCTTTTTGTGCTGGGCTGACACACACTCCTACCAAGCATCAAGTGACCCTGCGCTGGGCTGGGGGTTGGGTAACAGCAGCAGATCTCACCGCTGTGACTTAGCGGAGCTGGGTCCTTCGGGCCACGTTGAGGTGGTTTGGATGAACCTCCAAGTCTCATCTCTTGGGGCTGGAGCCCCCCTTCTCTGCTTTCGGAAAGAAAATCCAGGTTGAGAGTGACTATGCCCTGGCTCTCCTCCTAAGTACGGGTCTTAACATCTGAGAACTGGGAGGGTTTTGAGTTCAGCAGATGCAGTGAGCTGCTTGGGAAGTCTTGTTTCGGTGCTCTGCTGCTGTAAATGGCTTGAAAATAAGTGAGTGGGATGGAAGTGATGGCACTGGAAATGACTCGGGGACCTTCCCCCCGAGAGGCTGGGGATGGGCCTTGCCGGCACATTCCTGTGCCCGGTTCGTCATCGTGGTTATTCTGTTTTGTGAAGCCGTGCTCGCCGGTGAGCAGAGCGTGTACCAAAACCACCTAGCATGGTCCTGTCGTCGAGGGGGTCTGCGAGGGCCGGGCAGGATCGGGGGTCTTCACGCGTGCTGGGCAATCGCTGCTCGGACGCTGGGCGTGGGGAGGTCTCGGCTGGGCCCTGCAGACCCTCCCGGCGCTGCGACTCTGGCTCTTCCCTCCAACAGGTTCACTCCTGCTGGAAAGTCTGAAAGACCACATCTCCACAACCGCCCAGGATCACTGCAAAGCCATCTACCTGCACGTCCTCACCACTAACAACACAGCAATAAACTTCTACGAAAACAGGGACTTTAAGCAGCACCACTACCTTCCCTACTATTATTCCATCAGAGGGGTCCTCAAAGATGGCTTCACCTACGTCCTGTACATCAACGGCGGGCATCCGCCCTGGACAATCTTATATCCTTCACTGATGAGCGGTGGGGTGCCCTAAGCAGACGCCGCGCTGTTTTTTCGGTTCAAAACGGCGGTGTAGCAAACCCGGCCAGCCCTGGGGACTGGTGCCTGCTCGGAGCGGTCTGGGTGCAGCCGGGGGGAGGGCAACGTTAGCGGGATTTGGCAGTGACCTGCTTGTGCCCCAGCTGCCCCGACTCCTCTGGGAGCGGCTCGGGGAGGTCACCCGGTAGGTCTGCACGCTGAATTCTGAGCGGGAGCGAGCCTGGCGCCAGTGACAGCGAATGCTGCTGTTAGCCAGTGCTGGGCGTGCTCTGGCCCGGGTGGCGCGGGGTTTGTCCAGCAGCACGGCAGGGAAGCCCGTGGTCGTGCTTCCTGTGGCCTAGGATCCTGTGACCCGGCCTGGAGCTCAGCAGGCTGCTCTCGGGCTGGCTTGGGCGGCTTGTGTCAGGCCGTTGGGTCGTGGAGCAGAATCCTGATCTTACCTGGGGGTAGCTCCTCATCCCAAACCTCTCGGGCGGATGAGAGCGCTGTGCCCCCAGGAGCTCGCTGCGGAGTGCAACGGGCAGCCGCTCAGAGGAAGCGTTTCCCACACAGGCTGGAGCAGTGTTGCCTGACGGCTGCCTCGCAGGGTGCAGAGCAGACCTGCTCGGACAGGAAGGAGCAGGCAGTTAATTCAACGAGCAGAACCCTGAGCAGAGCAGCTTTGGCTGCCGTGGGGTCTGTGGGGAGCGCTTGTCCGCGGAGTACTGCGCCGTATTGGAAGTTGGGGTGACTGTCGCTGTCCTTAACCGCTGGCCACTGACTACCTGCAGCACATCGGCTCCACGCTAGCCAGCCTGAGCCCGTGCTCGATTCCCCAGAGGATATATCGACAAGCCCAGAGCCTCCTCTGCAGCCTGCTGCCCTGGTCTGGCATTTCTGCCAAGAGCGGCATTGAATACAGCCGGACGATGTGACCGGAGCGGGGACGTCCGAAAAGCTAAGGC
>NW_010249442.1:0-2848 GCF_000690775.1 Eurypyga helias
CAAGCAGGAGATCATGCATGCAGTATCCCTTGGACCAGTTCAGACACAGCCAGAGGTAAAGAATGTGCTCTACACTGCAGATGGCGATAATGGCCCTACCTGGAGTGTCTGACAAAAAGATCCAGGAAAGATACGAGGGCAATCCCTAGGATTTTGGAGCTGGGGATAGAAATGATCTGATGCCTACTGCACTCCAACTGAAAAGAGATACTAGCAGCTTATGAGGGAATTCGATCTGCCACAGAAGTGGTTGCAATTGAGGCACAGCTCCTCCTGGCACCTCGATTGCCTTTGCTGGATGTTCAAAGGCAGTGTCTCTTCCACTCATCATGCAACTGATGCCACCTGGAGTAAGTGGGTCACAGTGATCACACAATGATCTCGAATAGGAGACCCTATTTACCAAGGAATCATGGAACTGATCATGAACTGCCTAGAAGGCAAAGATTTCGGAATGTCAGCAGAGGAGGAGGTGAGGCATGCTGAAGTGGCAGCTTTGTACAATAAATTGCTAGAAAATGAGAAGCAATATGCTCTGTTTACTGATGAGTCCTGCTGCATAGACTGGAAACAATGGAGGTGGAAAGCTGCTGTGTGGAGTCCCACACGACAAGTTTCAGAGACTGCTGAAGGCCAAGGTGAATTGAGTCAGTTTGTAGAGGTAAAGGTCATCCAGCTGGCTTTGGACGTTGCTGAACAAGAGAAATGGCCAGTAATTTATCACTCTACTGTCTTGTGGATGGTGGCAAATACTCTATGGAGGTGGCTACAGCAATGGAAGCAAAGCAACTAGCAGTGCAGAGGGAAATCCATCTGGGCTGCCGCCTTAAGGCAAGATATTGCTTCCTGTCTAGACAGCTTGTTCGTCAGAGTGCGTCATGTCAGTGCCGACATACCCAAAAGCCATGCTACTGAAGAACATCGATACAATCAGCAGGTGGATCAAGCTGCTAAGATTGCAGTGGCTTAGGTAGATCTGGACTGGCAACATAAAGGTGAGCTGTTTATGGCTAGGTGGGCCCATGACACCTCGGGCCACCAAGGGAGAGATGCCACGTACAGATGGGCTCGTGACTGAGAGGTGGACTTAACCAGGGATGCTATTGCTCAGGTTATTCTTGAATGTGAGACGTGCTGCCATCAAACAAGCCAAGAGGTTGACGCCTCTTTGGTATGGGGATGATGGTTGAAATATAAGTATGGGCAGGCCTTACAGGTTGATTACATCTCACTCCCTAACACCCGCAGGCAAGTGCCATGTTCTCACAATGGTGAAGGCAACCACCAGGTGGGTAGAAACCTATCCTGTACCCCATGCCACTGCCCGAAATACTATCCTGGGCCTTGAAAAGCAAGTCCTGTGGTGACACGGCACCCCAAAAAGGAATGAATCAGATAATGGGACTCATATCTGCAAAAGCCTCATAGACACTTGGGCTGAAGAGCATGGAACTGAGTGGGTGTATCATATCCCTGATCATGCACCTGCCTCTGGGAAGGTTGAACGATGCAATCGGCTGTTAAAGACCACCCTGAGAGCAATGGGGGGTGGAACACAAGAACAGGACACCAATTTAGCAAAAGCCAGTTGGATAGTTAATACTAGAGGATCTTTCAGTTGTACTGGTCACAGCCAATCAAAACCTCTACAGACCTTAGAAGGAGATAAAGTCCCTGTAGTTCATGGTAAAATTATGTTGGGAAGGATTGTTTGGGTTACTCAAGCCTTCGGCAAAGGCAAGCCCATTTGTGGGGTTGCTTTCGCTCAAGGACCTGGATACGCCTGATGGGTAATGACAGAAGATGGGCAGGTCCAACGTGTGCTTCAGGGGCATTTGATTCTGGGAGAAAATAGCCCATGAATTTAATTGCATGAGCGACATAAATTGCTGCCACTAACCCCTATTCTGAGTTTTGTGTTGTAGGAATCATTCTGGCAGACATCACATGAATCTACAGAGAGCAAACCTTGCCAGAAGTGCAGCAGTGACCTGGCCTGAGCTGGCATCAGCATCTAATGATCCCACACAACACTCCACCTTTCCTGTTCTGGTGGAACCTGAAGTCATGGAGTAAAGGACATTTTACAAGATGGTCCATAGACTAAGGGAATGATATCTGTGTGGGATGGGATGGGAAAGCGGGAGCGGTTTAATGAGAATTTATGTGGGACATGAGCATGAAGTAAATGGTATGAAGAAAGGGGTGGATAATGTGCTGGTTTCAGTCAGGGATGAGCTGCTCTCCTGTGGAGAGATGGCTGGCCCACAGGATCTTGTTTAATTCAATGATACATCAACCTCAGTGGTCAGGCAGGGAGCAAAAGAGAACCTCAAAAAAGTGATGCAGAAGGCGTGGGAGGGGGGGGTTTTCTCCACTTTTGGGCTTGGGGTTTTGGATCATTTTTTGGTTTTTTCCTCTTTGTTTGGATTTTTGGCTTGCTGGTTTGGAATCTGGTTGTGTCGTTCCATGGGTGGTGAGAACCTGTATCATATATTCTCTTTCCTGTTTTTTTAATTACTTATTAGCAGTAGTATTGTGAGTATTACTATGTTTCATTTATATAATTAAATAGTTTTTATCTCAACTTTTATGAGCTTCCCTTGTTGGTTTTTTTTTCTGACCATTCCTCACTGTGAGAGAGGTGTGGGGTGGAGTGATAGACCGACTGGTGATACTTAATTGCCACATAAGGCTTGTCCCCTTTCCGCTAGGAGATGGAGGTACATGATCAAGTGCCTCATCTTAATTGCAAGGTGAGGCTAAACCACAACCCCTGTATTGGGTGCCAGGAACTGTGGTGGTTTCACATCTGAGGAAGGACATGGGAGAGCTGGTTTCCCAGGAT
>NW_010249443.1:0-21460 GCF_000690775.1 Eurypyga helias
AGACAGGTGCCTCCGTCTGAGAGGCCTTCGAGGGTACCGCCGGGTGGGGTGTCCGCTCCTTCCCGCCCGGCACCTGTGTCCGAGGGACGGGGCCTCAGCCTCGGCCATGGCGTCGCAGAGCCAGGCAGGCTGACGGCAGACGCACGCTCCGCCGGGCTCTGTTGCTCGGGCTCGTCCCCAGTAAAGGCTCCAGGAAGCCCATTTTCCAAGTTAAAAACTCCTTAGGTCCGTTCCAAACAGGCCTCCCAGTTCTGTGGATATGCCACACAGGGCAGTCGGATCCTAGGCCGGGGCAGTGCCAGGGCGCGCAGAGAGAAGGGGTAGGAGGGACCCATGCCAGGCTATGGCCGTGCGAGGAGAGGAGACCAGCTTTTTCATGACCAAACACCAAACCCTGCGCCCATCTGTCAAGTATCAACAGAATCCGAACATCTGTTTTTACCTGAAGGTCGTCCGGGTCATGCAGAACCACCTGTAATCAGTGGTAGTGGTGATTGCTGAAGAAGTCAAAGCTTCACCACACTCCCCCAAGATGGCACAAAAGTTGAGGAATGCTGTGCAGGTGTGCAACAACCAGGGTTAGAGACAGTGCCACTTTGAGCACAAACTCCCGAGCTTTTGGAGACATAGAGTATGGATGTTTTCAGCTTCCTGATGTGCCAACATTGCTTATGGTTCACTGCAAACTCTTACCCAGGTTTCTCGTGCTGAGGGCAGGTTTGCTTAGTCCGTCATAGGAACAGAACAATAATATGTGAAGAATTATTTAAAAGCAGAACAAAAATAAATTGCAGAAGGAGCAATAAACAACAAGGAAGGGGCATCACTGGTTTTCTGTTTGCAAAAAGCAAACACAAAACGAAACCAAAATGTATTCTCTTCCCTGGTTTGCAATTCCCTAAGTGTTTGCAGTACTGTCTGTACCTATTGCATTGAGTTTAACCACACCACTTGTTTTTTCTAGTTATCTTTTATATACTTATTAGTACTCAGGAATGGATCACAAGCTTGAAAACTCGAAGGACAGTTTTGACTGAGCACTGGCACAGGTTGCCCATAGAGCTTGTGGAGTTTCTGTCCTTGGAGATAACTCGGAAGACATCTGGACATGGTCCTGGGCAACATGCTCCTGGTGGCCTTGCTCGAGCAGGCGGCTGGACAGCATGACCTCCTAAAGTCCCTTCCAACCTCAGACATTTTGTGAAAGTATCAGCAATGTATAGTTACACTCAGCAAAAGTTGTCTGTCTCTTAAGCAACACATGAAAACATAAGGAATGCCAAAAGATATAGCCGACCTAAATATTTCAGTAACAAGCTGTAAACTTTCCATACAACAGTGGCAACTTTATTATTTGAGCAATTACAGAGTTTTGCAAATACTTCAGTTAAAGACTGGGGATTTAAATGTCAGTACTTTATGTTAACAACAAAGTATTGCCAGGCTGGTATGTAATGACAAATGTATTCTAGTAGCTAGGCTGCAAGGGAAATGAAATTCTAGCAAAGACTGTGGTGCTGAACAAACAGTAACAGCTGCTGTAATGCTCCTGTCTCCTCCACTTCGTGTTACAATGGAGGTAGAAGGAGCTGCAGAAAGACGACAGGACAGAAGGATAGCTGGAATTACTGCATGGACACTTAAAATTACGTGAAGAATGATTTTGTCCCGTTAAGTTCAGTGGCTAATGAGGGGTTCGGTATACCGGCTCTTACCGGGATTGTATTTCCCCTGCAGCTGAACTCTGTTAGCAACATCTAAGACTGCTGTTGAGGGAAAGGAACACAGAAAAATGCAGAAACTGGAAATAACAGGGGAAACTAAGAGAAGCTAAGACTCAGAAATTGACTTGGAAGGGGAAAGATCTCTTCAGGTACCAAGGAGACCTGGGCAATTTGCCCCAGTCAAAGAAAACTGAAAGACTTCTTGTGAAGGCAACTAGTGGGATTTTTGTTTGGGTTTTGGTAATTTGATTTTTTTTTTAAAGAACACTCCAAACTGGTGTTTGCAACATTTTACATTTGAAGGTTCAATTACAGCGAAGCTATAAAGATCTTTTGTATCGGCAGGGAAAAAAAAAAAAAGTCTCAAATCTTTTAGAAAAGCTGTTTCACAGTTCTCCACTGAAGGACGATTTTGGGAACAGATTAAGGGCCGGGATGATAAATGTGTGTTTACGCTTGGTCCCTAGCTCACACACTGAGCCAGAAGGCATTATAAAGCTAAAGAATTAATAATGATCCCATACATTTCTGCCTACGAGGAACAGTGGTAATTTCTGGCTTTAAGATCTATAAATAATCTGCACTGGTTAGCTGTGAAGCTGAGGAAAAGATCCATTTAAGCACAGGATGAAACACAAGTATGGTCACTCCTTTCTTGTGGACCTTTCCCATTTCTACTAATGGTTTAGCCAGCTGGTTTTAGATAGAGATTTAAAGATGTAGAGCTAAGGTGTAGATTTCAAAACTCATTGTTAAGGGAATTACTGGATCTTCACCAGATTTAAATCCTCTAGCACGTCCAGCCTTTTAGAAACAACACAACCCTGCTGCAAAGTAGATTGTCATACTTTCAAAATACAAATGAAGCCTCAGCTTCAAAAGTAAATGTGTCACTCCAAGAGTAGGAAACCACAAAGCAAAGTCCCAGCCCTTGTGGGACTGCTGAGTAGCTCTTTCCTGGAACACTACCTATATTTTGCTGCTGTCATTTTTCTTGAAAAGTAAAAAAAGTGTAAAAGCAAAAGCTGATGCCTGCTGTTCTGACTTGTGCTCTGTGTTTTCACGTAAAGATACAAAATTAAAAGCTAATAGTACCAATGATAGTTAAGCAGGTGCTAAATCTCTTTCACGGCAAAACATTAAAATTAGAATAATCAGTCACATTACTTTCATGTTTAACACCAAACCCTCCAGGGATACCATATTGATTTTAAATCTACTGATGAAGAAATTCCCATTTCCTTTTACCATTGAAGTGCAGGGGCTTCACTGCTACTTCACTACTCAGTAATAACAGCACAGTGGGCTACTGCTACTCTACACATTCAGGGTTTAGAAAACTTTGTAGTTTTCTTGTGAATTTAGTCATCCTCCAAGAAGTACATTTCATACACAGTTGTTTTAAAGCTCAAATACACCCTGAAGGAAAGATACATTCACTTTTTTCTTAGGTAATACTGTATTTTAACACTGGCATTTACAGTCCTAAAGCTTAAAGAATAACTCAGACAACAATGCACAACAGCTGAAGACTGTTCAAAGGTTTATGGATGTGCACGCATACCATTGACTCACAGTCGGGTTAATTTTTACCAAGAATATGATCAATAGTGTGGTCAGAAGGTACACCCATTCCATAGTATCTCATTTTTTATCTTATGCTGAAGTGCAAAATAAAGCAATATCTAGGTATAAAGAAGTCCAGGTCCTGTATGATCCCAGCAGATGGACGAGAAAAATATTTGTGTCCACATATAATTTCTGAAGCACTCCAATACCAAGAGAATAGTATGGAAACCTAGATTACATAGATAAATTCTTAAGATTTATTCTTTTGAAATCTATGGCCTTAAACCATCCTCAGAAGAGAAAGGGCATTGCTGCAAAGCTATTTAGTCCCAATTCCTGAGAGTGATCTGGCCTTCCTTGTGACTGAGGATAATACTCCATCATCTTTTACATTAAAGTCTTACATCCTAACAGAACATGCTTTCAATGAAATGAAACCTAAGGAACACTTTATGGATCCATTCACACAGGAGACACTTATTTCCCAGCTGGTATATTCTGTAGCATGTAAAGGTAGTGATTAAGCCAAAGTGACCACTGGAGAAGGCACTTTCCTCACTGTTAATGACTGGCTGGAGAAACCAAGGGTAAGAAAAGAAGCCAGACAGTCATTAACTGCTGAAAATTCCTGACCTAAAGGTCATTATTACTATTACAAAACTGGAAAATGGAAAAGTAATTATTTTCTTTGGGTTTTTATATGTATTGAAAAGATAAAATTCCTGTGTCTGTTGCTGTGGATACTGGTCTGTAAGATACTTATCTTTCCCATTCTGTAAGATACTTATGTTTCCCATCCCAGATAGATCTGGGACTGGCAACCCTTCAAGAATGTGTGCCAGACTGTATTTTCCTTTTCCAAATTACAGGTTAAACATGCCCACAGAAAGTCAACGGGAATCGGGAGCCACTGCCAGTCGGCGTGATCTTGCCTCGGTGTGAGGTAGTAATTTTCCCCATTCTCACCCAGTCCTTTGCTCGGCAGCAGCCAGAAGCTGGGTTGTCTGGGATCTGCAAATGACTCTCAAATCATTGTGACTTTCAGCTCCAACCCTGCTGTATACCATTCAAAATCTTGCTAAATACCATCTTCTGTACTCAGGCAGTATGCTGTTTTCTACATTATAAACTTCTTGCCTGAGAGGAACGTAGGAAAGCAATTTTCTTTGAGCTGATGCGTGTGTGGACTCACCCTTAAAACATCTCCCTTTGGTACCGCTGCCACTGTCTTCAAGAACTGCTCTGCAGACCATGTGGCTCTTGCAGCTCAAATTATCTTTATTGCTATTACCATCCACTGATGGCTTCAGTGTTTTCAATTTATCTGGAAATTTGATTTGAGATTTTTCCCTTTCTTTTTTTAAGCCAGACTTTACCCTGGCTTTTGACAGATGTTTTACTAGTATGTCTCTAAAAGCAGCTTTACATACATAGATTTTGCACCACTGCAAGAATTTGATTCCTTCTGTACCTTAAATAACAAAGTGATTTTCATTTGGCAAGGACTGAAGTCTTTTGGTAACCTTTGGGCTTCAGTGTAAAATATCACTAGACACTACCTTTGATAGTGTTATGCTTTTGACACAGCTTCTGAGTAAGACGGTATTAATGACCCTTTTTCATAATGTTTCCATTTTGGTTTTCTATTCTCACATCTGTTCAGTGCTGTTCTGTCTTGAACCAACATTTATATCTGATACTGACAGGGAAAATGATCCTGCAGCCCTTTCCTGTACAGACCTATTCTGCTTGAGAGGTTCACACAAGTAATACAGGATATGCACAGAAAAAAAAGAGGCCAATGACTACTGACTGCATTTTTCCCAGAACGATACATCCACATTCTCACGTTTCCACTTTCCTGATTTCACTGGGAGGCTGGACAGGCTCTAGAGTTGGTTCTTGCTCTTTTGGAAGGTTCTTGACAATCAGCAGCAGCAGGATAAGTGAGGGCAGGGATAAAGAGATATGTTTTCACATCCCAGTGCTTTTTAATTCATACTCCTGTCATGTTCTTTATAATCCCTTTCAGGGCTGGCTGTATTCCAGTATAAAGTGAGTTTTTAGAAAATGTTCCCTGGAATTAGTACTCACATCTCACCACTTCAGAAGAGAAGGGAGAGTTTTCTACTTCTAATGGAATTCACAATCAGAGATGAACCAGCAGCTTCTGAAGAACATCAGCTAATGTGAGCATGTAAAATGCTGTTGTGGAAGGTGAATGGGAGATAACATAGCAGGAATAATCCTCAGAATTTTTCAGAAAAGTGCCTTCCTCAGCTGTGTCTTGTTAATAACCACATTTAAATTAAAAGAATATAATTCTTCACAGTTTGCCTTATATACTCTGAACCTCTCCACTCCTACTAAAAACAGACATCTTTATAATTTATAAGTTACAGATGAAGTTGCACCTGGTCTGCTCTAGTATGTGAATTAAAAAAAAAACCACAAAACCAAAACCAACAACATACAAGAAGCAAATGTTAACTGGAAGGAGTTGCTGTCATGCAACTCCCAAAAATTCATGTCGTGGGATGACTGTGATAGACCCCACCAAGAATTCTTGTAGTTCTTCAAGGAAGAGTATCTCCTTTTATCTCACACAGTGTAGAAAACTGGAATTCATCTTTACCCTCTTACAGGGTGTTCCCTCAATATAGAAAGTGGCACAGGACACTGATAACCCAAGAGGTGTTTGAAATCTCAAGGGGCTTCATGCTTTGCTAGTATTTTCCATAAATGCCCAAGGAACATTTACGGTGCAATAATATTTAACATTCAGGGGAATCAGGATCTTTTTTAAAGTGTGATCAGGAAGGAGTGCCCTTCATAGGCTGTCACAGTATTACTCATAACAAAGGAAGCTTTGTTTCATAAAGAAACACCTTGTACTGGAATACCCTAGTGAAACTGCAGTTTTGGTTTTTTAAACAAAGACAGGGATTTTTGAGTTTGAGGTTCCCTTTAAGTACTCTTCTAACATGAATATGTTTAAGGATGCTCAAGCAAGTTCACGCATGAAATGTCATCCAGCCGCTAGTATATTTCTATGCAAATACAGCTGTGAAAGCTAATAGCAAAATCTGCATTTTTTTTTTCCTACACTTCCAGCACATTATAAAAATTCTCATTCTTTCCTGCTTTGTAACTCACATTAGCCTCTTGTATCAATAAAACAAAGCTCAGGTTATATTGCCTCCTGCTTAAATTCTCTACAAACATCAAAGCTGGACATTTGAATAAGCAATTTAATGTATACATTTTTATTCAGTTCAATATACTGATATTCTCCTGGTAGGAATAAGAATTCTGCAAGATGACTGCAGAGAAAGACACCATTCAGAATATGAATTGGAATATTCTTGCAACGGTTTTCAGTGAGGATGGTGTGATATTAAGATTAGATCCTGCATACAATCAAATTTTGATGCTTGTGCACACAGTCTGGTATTTCTTTTCCTTTGTAAGGTTTGTATACAAACACACAGCAATACAATATTTTGAACATACACCGTCTGCAGATGCTACACATTCCAAACCGATGAAAAAATAACGTCAATGAAAATAAGAAACTGTCTGGGGCACTGCAGTGTACAGACTTTGCTAAATTCATCACAACTAGTTTTACTATTCTGAGGACAGAAAATATTGCAAAACCAGTCTTGCCAGAACAGCTAGAGGAAACAGGGCTTGTGTCCATCCCTAAATTCAATCTCGGTGTATAGATTGACTCTTTGGGAACTGTAAATGTTTCCATAATCTTTCAAATTCTCTGATACGATGCACACGGAATTTCTTCCAAATGGCCTATATTTTCTAAATTCACTCCCTTTTTATTTACCAGTACAAATAAAAGGTAATAAAATAGAAAAATAAGATAGGTGGGGAGACAACAGGGATTATGTTACAAGCAAAAGGTGGCACTACTGAGAATATATCACAGTATTTAGTGAACATAAATATAAAGCATACCTACTGTTTTTATCCCAAAATATGAAAGACCACAGAGCAAAGGAAGTCTGAATTTTGTTTAAGGGCTAAAACAGAAGCAGCACGGTGCGGTAGATCAAGACACTGCTTTAAATAGTTAACTGGCTGGGAAGTAAGCTAATAATGGTTTAGATAAATTTACACCTATGAAAAGTGATGAATTGACACATTTCTTAACAGATAAGGACAGTTCAGTAGACACCATTATCTGCCTTGCCTCTGACCTGGAGGGACTATGGGCAAGGCAGTCTTTAATCCCATAGTGTGATTACTAACAAGGACACCAATTATAATTTAACAAAAAGGGGAGAGAGCAATTCCATTATACTGAGGCTTCTATGTATACTCTCGTGATGAGCTGCTGCCCACAGAGGCTTTTCACTGATTTTACACACCATGTGTGACACACTCATTTTTATTTTCTGTGGTCTCTCCAAAACTCACTAAAATCACTTCTGACCACTATCACAGTTTTTCGGGGCTTTCTTTTTTTTTTTTGTGTAAAGGTTCCATTAATCAAAAAGAACAAGGACAGAAACCATTCTTCCTCACACCTCACATCGTGAAATGAACTCAAAGAAAGTTTGGACCTAGAAAGGACTCCAGTGTACCTCAAATACCTATATGCAGTTTTACAGTCCAAGAAATCCCACAGAGTTATTGCTTACCCTGCAGAGCTGCCTCAGAACAAGATCTCAAATACCATCTGTGCTCAGTGTGGAAGCTGCCAAAGTCCCATCCGCAGAAACCACGGAGCACAGGGCATTGTAACTCACATCCTCCTCTGGAGCAACGAATGAAAGAGGGTAACTCCATCTTCTTACTTCGACAGCCTTAAATTCTCATGTGAAGGTAGCGTTATGTGAACCTCCTTTCAAAACACAGGCCGAGACAGATTTCTGTCAAAATCAGCCAGCAAGACCAGGAGGACACCACAGTGATGTCCCCCATCTTTCATTGATAAGCTCCTCGCTAGAGCCCTCGACTGACAGGTGGGGTGCCTGGCTTTGGTTCTCCAGCTGGCTGAAGGGGCTCAGACCCCCACTCTGCATCTCCAGTTGTAAAAATCCTTTTCTTTATCTAAACACACATAATTGCATCAAGTCCAAACCCTCAGGAAAAGAATGCGTGTGTCTCCCCGTCTCAGGTTTAATGTATTATACTCAAGCGGACTTCTTACAGATCTCTTGTAAAGGTAAAAGCACAGCAGGGGAACAGGCTACTGCAAGGTAACGTGTTTCTTCCACTGAGAGCAAACTACTTTGAATTAACTCACATTTACTAATTGTAAGAGCACATACACGGGCAGTCACTGTAAACCAGCTGACCTGCAGGACACTTGTTGTTCCTCAGCAATTTATTTAGGCATCTGTATTCTAGAGAGAAAAGTGTTGCTCAAGTGGGAAGTAAGAAATGTAAGTAACAATTACACTTACCCTTAAATGCCACAAATAGCTCCAACCTTGGGTTTCCTCTGAGAAAATATTCTCAGTGAGCATACTTGCTGCTCTTACCGCACATTACATGTTTTAGCTTGTTTGGTGTTTTAGCTTTTTACATCTTCAGATTTTAAGACAATTGGAAGTGAGGAAAAAAAAACACCCACAACTGTTTACTTATGAATGCCTCACTTTAATTGTTTTACATTTGGGGGTTTATTTCATTGTAGTCCTTACTGAAATAGCAAGATCAATATAAACTCCGTGCTTAGGAAGGCTAAGAAGAAAACTAGAATATCCTCTGTCTTAAAAATTCCTCTAAAATGGCAGCTATGTCTTTGGGATTTAATGAACATTAGTGAAGACTGACAGTATTGCCAAGTGATTTATTTACTTGGAAAGTAACATGGGTTTCCATACCTAACTTTCATCTTTTAAGCTTAGAAGTTTTGTTACTAGTGATATAATTTACCAAGTTATCTCTAGGCAATTAAAATATATTCTATAGTTTAACCTTTGGATGATGTATAAATACACACAGACACTCCTACAAGGCAATTTGTCTGCCAATCTGGAAAATTCTAACGTTGTAGTCAATAAGTCAACAGTATGTTAAATTATGAAATACGAAAGAAATCTAGTTCACATTCAAGCAAGCTATAAAGATCATAAGGATTTCCAATTTTCTGTGTGGGACAGTAAATTTCAAAGACAACTGTATTCTGCCCCAATAATCACAATCTGCACAGCATGTTCAGGTATTGTTGGAGAGATTAAAAACACAAAAACAGAGCAGAACAACTCAGCATCGGATAATCACAAGCAATTCTATGTCAGCAACAGACAGCTGGAGACATATGCCAGCAATATTGCAAAAATGGTAAAATGGAAATTTTGTGACAGCAAAGACGTGGGATTCATGCATTAAGCTAAAACTCAACCCAAAACATTGAAATTGTTATTCACACGTAACAGCCCTCTGCCACAGTGTTCAAAAAGTCTACCATTTGGCATAAAAAAATAGCAAAAATTAAGCAGAATAAAGTATTTTCTTCTCTCTTTGATATTTTGCATGTTGAACATCTGTATGATTTCAGCGTTATTATCTTGGACAAAGAGATCAGAATGAGTTATCCAGATAAATTGGAAGAGCTGTCCAGTTATGTACCAAAATAATGATTTGTGAAAATTTTGTGTGAAAAAGCAGTTAGATGGAATTTTATCTACAAATATTTATATAAAGTTTTGCTTCAAAATACAGTCCAAAAGAAAATGAACACTGTTTTGTTTTGTCCAGCACACGTTTCAATTGACATAGCTTGAGCCATTCTGTTATTCCCTTTCCCTTGAGATTCAAGTGTCCATCAACTGTTAGAGTTTTCTGATACGCATTCCCATTTATCCATGCTTTTCTCTTTCACTTTTCTAAATTAAACATCTACTGCTAAGAAATAAGGAAGTCTAAGAAAAAAGGCTGAAAAAATCCTATTATATTTCTTGTTGTGAAGCAGAAGAGAGAACAGGGAAAAATACTTAGGCTTGTGAAGCAAAAATAATCTACCTTTCCACTGCTTTCTCTCAGAGGCTCCCTTATACTTACCCTCAAAACCCTTTCTTCCTTTTTTTGTAGCTGACCATGGAAAATCAGGATAAAAAAAATCAAGAACCTGAACCTGAAATACCCCAGGTTTCCTATTTTCACAAATATTTCTCAGAAAAGCCTTTGTACGTTGGGTTTCCTATCAAAATGGAAAGCAGCTTGAAAATATTCACAAGAAAGTAAAAAGTCTTCTGATATGTTCACGTCCCCCGCATATGAACAACGGTTTCAAAGCGATGTTTTATAGAGGTGGTTAGGCCTGAACTTTTTCGGATTTTATTGCTGAGGCTCTGCCTTTGTATCTCAATCGTTTTGTCCTGGGATCTTTCCATGATAGGATTCCTGAAGCTGCGACTTTCAGGAAGGGTAATGGAGACACATGACTTGTGAAGACACTGAGGCCCTAGCCCCTGAGGTCTTTGTATTTTAGGACTAGGAGCTTGATGCAGATTGAAGAACAATGTAATGCTTGAGGCGCTGATGAAAGATTTTGAAAAAACAATGCAATAAGAGGCATCAGCAGGGAACGGCAGATTGATTGCAGCAGCAAATGCCAAGAAGTTCTGAAAAGAACAAAAACGTAGTGCCGAGTAAAAGAAATTAAAAAGAAAAGATGGAAAGGATAATAGCCTTCAGGCCTCCATCAACTTACTTGCATATTGATGCGTATCTGGGGCAATTAATCAAGAAATTTTCATAACACTGATGCGTCAACTTTGATGGCACCATTGAGGCTAGTTCAGCAATCTTCAGTGTGCTAAAACCTGAGCAGCTCATTGAAGCTCATCCTTTGGCTCAGTGGAGGGCCAGAACCTCCAGAGGAGAGATTGCCCGTTGGTTTAGAGACAGGAAGAACCACACTCTCCTGTACTATTATTGGTTTCTCGGTATGTGGCGCAGACCAGACATGCAGTATTGGTGTGCCTGAAGCAAGTCACGAACATTAACCTAAGTGTGCTAAAACCTGAGCAGCTCATTGAAGCTCATCCTTTGGCTCAGTGGAGGGCCAGAACCTCCAGAGGAGAGATTGCCCGTTGGTTTAGAGACAGGAAGAACCACACTCTCCTGTACTATTATTGGTTTCTCGGTATGTGGCGCAGACCAGACATGCAGTATTGGTGTGCCTGAAGCAAGTCACGAACATTAACCTACACATAGTCCTTCACCCAAAATTAATACTTGAGTTAATATGGTGGCTTTTATAAACAGACACTCACATAAGCTCTAATTTTGAGGTGTAATGAACCACAGACCTGTCTGAGCAGAGACACAGCCAGCGTACCTAGCCCTGAGAGGCTCAGTGGTCCAAAGAGGATATGCTAGCAACGCCCATCTGCTGTCACAGAGGGATGTGGCTGAGACAATCCTACATTTGATGATGAAAGTCTGTTTTAAGTTGTGTTTGGGGTTGCTACTTTGCAAAATACTTTACAGAGGCCTCCATGCTTCTCTCACCCCCAGCTGGAAGCCAGCCCGTCAGCTCGGCACTACTGGAGAAACACTACAGCCATCTCGCAGCCTCACCTTACCCAGGCCAGAACGCTGACTGCTGCAAAAAACATGAATTGGGAGTAAAACAGAGCGTAGAATACATTAATCAAAATGATCACCGTTGCAAGATCTGCTAAGAACAAAGAAAACAAATCCAAGGAAAGTTAACATAGAAACCATTTGCAAGGCTCCATGAGTCAGCTAATGAAATAACTGTCAGTTGTATACACGAACCTTTTGTGCTTTCACACGATTTAAATATAAAGTAATTTGCATTCAGGAATCCAATTCTCCCTGAAAAAAAGATTAACAATAGGATTCACTTTCTTTCCACAACCTTTTTTCTCCCTCCCTTCCCCCCAGGGGTGGCTGTGATAAGGTCACCTTATTAATGCAGATCTCTGTTTTTCAGAAAGCAGCCAGGAGTTTAACTGTTTCACTGTGAAATGATCTATGAGATGAGAACAGTCCATTTTTTATCCTTGATTGATCATTTCAGCATGTATAACAGCAAATCCTAGGGGACACCGCTCAAATCCCTGCTTCAGAATGACCTAGAGACTCAATGCTAAAAAGTGTTGCGCTCCACTACACAATCCTTCATCGTTTTTTCTTTAACTTAGCATTTTCCACAGAACATAATAAACTTGCCTTGCATCATTACAGTTCTGTATAGAAGAAAACCCACCTTATAAATAAGCAAAAAGTTGTAACAGCTGAGAGCTGGGTGCCGCTAGAGTCGGCAGCGGAACTGAGGCATCGAGTGGTTAATACCTGTTCTCCAGGCACAAAGGCAGGAGCAGGTCTGTGATCTCAATTCAGGTGTCGTGGCTTCTCATTTCCTTCCCTGGCCACCAGACACCTGTTTCTCTGCTCTTAATGGCCTCTGATGGGATCTGCCAAGTGCCAAAATCAGAGGCTCTGGCTTCTATATGATGAGTTGAAAATAAAGCTATTCACTCTTTTTTTTTTAGTTATTTACTGTGTATAAACTTTATCTCAACTCCACTGTCAGGTTATTCTTCTCTATTCTATGCATTTTCAGCCAACTAATCTTCATTTTGCTTTTTCTGGTGACTTTCTGCTGACGTGTACGGAGACCTTAAATAAATCATTATGAATATAAATAGCAATGGTTGGATTACAAAGGATTCTGGAACACTTGCAGTAGTAAATTAGCAGGCAGGCAAACCTACAGCTGCCAGCAGCTGATGTAATATTTTATAGTATTGTTTTCTAGATTGCATAAGGGAGAATTGTTGCCCTTTGAGCTTCATTCTCTGTTTCTTTCAATCTGTCAAACAGTTCAACAGTTTGATGCTCACACAAAGTTCGCAGAGAAAAGCCTGGTGGAATTTACAGGCAAAGGTTCTCTGTGCTTATAAATCCCAAATATCATATACACAGACCAGGGGAGATAAAGGTCTGAGACACAGGCAGCAGTTAGCATTTGAGAAAGAAACCAAAGGAACATCTCTTGATTGCCAAGAGTATTTCTAAACAGATGGACATTATATCCACAGAAACAGCTACCACATCAAGAAACATTTGACACAATTTTGCCCCTTTTTTCTCCCTATCCTTTCTTCATAAATACTAAACTCAGACTGCTGTATCATGAAAGTGCAATCTGTAAATTCCTGTAATCAACTGATGGAGCAACATTAATTACAGAGACTTTGCACGGACCACACACATCTTTACCTCCCTTTATAAAATGCTGACACATTCCCTATCTAAAAGGGGTTACAATCATAAAGGATGATCTTGCAAATGCCTACTACTGAATGTAGCATTTGCTATCATGAGTAAGCCCAC
This sequence comes from Eurypyga helias, assembly GCF_000690775.1. Classification (NCBI taxonomy): domain Eukaryota; kingdom Metazoa; phylum Chordata; class Aves; order Eurypygiformes; family Eurypygidae; genus Eurypyga; species Eurypyga helias. Next base: position 13,635 of record NW_010249443.1, read on the forward strand.
TGAAGCTACCAGAAACTCACTTGTCCGGGACAAAAAGCTCTGATTCACATATAAGACTAACAAAGATACTCATGCCACAACATATGCCATCTGACTATGCTTTTGCAGGCTGAGATTTAGAGGGTTGGTGCTTTCAGGCTTGAGAAACAGCCTAGGACAACAGGCTGGCTGTGAGATGATACAGGTGAGAAGTGCAAGAACAGGTAGTGGTTGCCCTCAGAAATAAGCTTAATGAAGGAAAACAGAATTTGGAAAGCTGTATCAGGAAGTCATCAAGTAGTGTTATGATGACGATGATGAAGTTGAGATGGGAGGAGTATATGAAGTAGAAGGGATACAGAAGATAATAGCACAGATGTACCGAAGGCAAGATTGGGTTACGTGGGACTTAGCAGAGACAGAAGGCTCAGTGCTAATATAGGAAAGACAGGGAAGCAATAAAAGGATTCAAAGAACAAGAGGTTTAGTTGTGAGCCACAGGAGAAGTGATTCTTAGCCAATCCATTGCACTTTGGTAGTAGCTGTTGGTCCCAAGCCAGGATACAGAAGGTAATGTCCACAAAATGTGTCTCATAAAACTCCCTGACTACAGAAAAGACAGTCTATTAGACTGGTTTTTGATCTGTGTGCCTGTTTCAGCAAGGGAGTACATAGTATAAGTCATGCCATGAAGCAACCTTACAAATATCTTAAGTAGCTTATGTAGTGAACATCTTGAGACTTAGGGGGCTGAGATGCCCTTGATTTAAAAAGGAATATGCTATTCCCTAGTACCATAAGTAACTTCCTTTCGCTTGCCTCATTTTTAGAGACTAATTTTAATCTTTGTGAGCAATGAGTGGCACATGTTATAGGCGTTTTGCCTAAGGTATGCTATTTCATTAATCTAATATTAGTTAACAAAATCTCATAGTTTCAGAATGCACTCTATAATAAATTATGTACAGGTTATCATTGCTGGATACATAAAACCCACAGAAAGCATCAATTGTCATTCAGCAATAGCATGGCCTGAATATTTATTACCTTTTATTTACTGTATGCCTATTTTTTTCCTTGGACAGGTAAGAATTCTAACACACATAAAAAATCATATCCAGTGATAAACATCCACAATGTTAGAATCAATCTCTTTCCATCCCCACCCGAAACAAAGCAATTCTCTCTCCACATATACCCCCGAATTAGTAAAAACCTGAGTTTAAGGAGAGTTCTTGCTACAGTTTCTGGGTATTATCTGACTCATAATCTTCCATGTGCAATAAAAATCTCCCTAAAAGGTCATCAATGGCACGCAACAATCTGGGGGCAGAATAAAGCAAGAAAGCAAGAATACGGTAACAATGATTAGCTTTAGTGTAGAGCATTATAAGGTCAAATATCTGGTTGCTAGTCTGGGTGACTATTTTTACAGTGCCGTGTAACTGAGAAAGGGGCTGCTGACTATTCTAAGGTTTGTGTTAAGGCTCTTGGCATGCCCACTGTGAATGAGAGCCTTCCCAACAGCACACCACCACACTCAGCTGCCTTCACCTTAGTTTTCCAGAATAAATTACTGCCACTTTAGCATTAAAGTTACTCTTTCAATAGTATGCTATGTAAATACTAGCTACGATATTCTGAAAATCTTGTATTTCCTCTTTTAAAGACTAATAGTACATTACTGAGAGATATGAGTCTTTGGGGTTATGGAGTCTATGCACAGAAACTTTGAAATGAAACACCAAACCAAAGTATGTCTAGGAAAAATGTGAAAACAAAGGAGAGAGAAAAATATTTTTAAGTTAGCAGCCAAATACAACTTGAAGTCACAAAAATGTCCCTATTAAGAGAAGAAATGCACACTTGTGTTCAAATTTTTTTTACATAAACTGAATTGAAAGGGAAGGGATAAAAAGAGATCTTAAATTGGTTCAAAATAGTTGCAACAATGCAAGCACCAATGCAAGCTGTTCATTTCTTTGCAGCAGCTTTAACTTGCATAAATATGGGGACAATGGGTATAAACCCAGGAATGGCAATAAGCCAAAATACAACTAGGCAACAAATGTGGAGTGCTCACAGCAAGCTTATATTGTGAAATAAAAAACACTACTGCAGAGACAAGGGAAGTGGAATGGTCGCTCTGCTTGTAACAAAATACCAAATTTGATTCACATTTCTATCACTGGGTTGAGTTTTGGTTTTGATTGTAATTTGCAGAAATATCCTGAATTGAGCCTGGGTTTCACTGAAGTGAATAGACTAATTTTTTATATACTGGTCTTTTAGGTCCATAAGGGATTTGGGGATATGGGGAAAAAATAAAGTCAAACCAAATCAAAAGAGCAATTAAAATGAATAAACCTATGTATGCTGTCTTCAATTATTGACAACTATTTGAATTACTGCTTTTCACGCACCTCCATGTACTAAAGCACTTTAAAGCTTATACAGGAATTTAAGGGCTGAACTCCCTCCTTAACATAAAACTGTAGTGTTTTGATTTGTTGAAACTTGAGCAATTAGCAGTGATACATTTGAGTAGCTGACAGGTCTTAAGCAGCAACAATCACAAACACTGTACACATGCTACTAGATTTATTTGTCAAAGGGCATGCTTTTTAAATCTGAGTAAAAATGGATTTTGTAAACTGATTGAGATTAATTAAAGGTATAACTCAGGGAAGGAAAAAGAATGAATCACTGCACATTTATTTTCAGGTCATTTTTCACTGGGCAGTTTGCAGGTCTAACGAGCAGAAGCTACTGACATAGCATGCAAACATTTCTGCTTTCACAACAGGGAGAGAGGGATTTTTTTTTCCTCATTTCTCTTTACTTTGGCAGCCTGAAAGCTAGGTGTCCAGTCCCTGAGGTTCCTGCCAAAGACCCAGGGAAGAACAGACATTTCTGGGGACAAACTGATGTTACCTTCTTTAGGAAAGAGTAAGTTGCTCTCTGGAAGGTCTGAGAAAATACTCTCTGTAGGAAATTTCTCTTAAGTCAGAAGGCAAATATAGAAGAGCTTAAAATACATATTTTTAAACTTCCATATTTGCCTCTTTTTTTTTTTTTTCTTTTTAAATGCTTAAGTCTATAAACACCAAAGAAGAAAAAAAGTGATGCAAATTAAATGGACTTGAGCAGGGCATCCCGGGCTGCAAGTGTCCCAGTGAAGCCTATGGGTTTAGCTAATTCCACTGATGCTTTTTTGCACAACTGGAGTTGGAAATAGCTTAAAACAAAACAAACACCACCCACCCCACCAAAACCCAAAGCAAAACAAAAAAAAACCCACAAACCAAAAACCACAACAAAACAATGTATTTGTATTTCAGATAACTCAGTTATTGTAAATTGATATCCCAGGAAGTGGCTGAAGCAACACTAGTTTACCCCATGTAGATTGGTCGCATACCATCACTTTGGAACAGCACAGTGCAGCTGATGAGCTTCGGGTGGGATCCAACCCTTCAACCCCTTACCCAAACCACTGCTTCGCCCCTGGAGAAGGTGGAGAACACCACTCATTCAGCAAACACCTTTCACACACATGGTCAAGACCCCTCAGCCCCTGAAGCAATGGTGCTACAATAGCTTGTGGCAGCAGCAACCTGAATTATTCTTGCAAGCAAGAGCAGGTATTCCTGCCTCTTCCTGGAAATAGAATTTTCTGTGTGACAGACAGGGAAGTTCAGGGAGGCAGCTTAGAGGGGGTGAGAGGATGGGGTGTAGTTCCTAGGATAGATGGAGATGAGAAGTGAGTACCAAACCAGCAAAAACATGTCTGGTTCTCTTATTATCCAGTGTGAAACCCAGCAGAGATACTAGGACTTAACATGATATTGCAAAACATCAAAATTAGCAGCTGTGTCCAGACCTAAGAAGAAAATATTGTCAACATATTGGGCAAAAACTTTAATGTTAGAATGGGCAGCTAGGAACAAAGTGAAATTACTTCTTTTTAAATGTGATGTTATCCCAAAAGTTCCTTCAGGTGTTTTTACTCAGTGGTTCAAAGAGCTTGTTAACAGACTTCTCAAAGCCCGTACTATTGGCAGTCTGTGCCACCGCCCCTGCTCAAAGAAGCAAGTCCTCAAAGGCAGCACGTTCAAACAACAGAAACGAGTGGAAAGTGAAAAGAAAGTTCATCAGAGCTGCTGTTCATGCTCGGTTTTTCTGGCACTGCTCTCCCCGGAACACTCTGCTCCCTGCCAGCATCTGCAGAAAGAGACTCTCACTACCCTCCAGCCAGGCCAAAAAGGATAATCTATCTCAGTGCCTGTGAAAATCACATAATCCTTTTCCATCAGGATTAATATCCAATGCCACACTAGTCTGATACATACAGGATGAAATTCGACACTTCTTCTTATAAAGGTCAGAGGAGGAAAGAATCTCCGCAGTCCCCAAACCAGAACCCACAACGGGCAAATTTCCATTCCCCCCCACTCCATGTGTTAAAGAAGCAATCTTCGTCATCATCATTTTTATTTATTCCAGTGAACAATTTTCACCTGGCAGGCTTAGAGCCTGCATCTGGGTAGGTTTGTTCCAGCTACAGCAATGGTTTAATCGGAGAAAACCTAGGGGCAGCATCTCTCCTTCACTGACTGATCCCCTGCAGAGATACCCGTTGTGATTTTTGCAGGAGAAAAATGACCCATTTTCAGGTACACACAAAGAAGCATTATAAAATAAACCAAAGTACAGCCTGCAGTTCATCACAAGTTACAGAAACCTCATCACCAGCAGAAAATGTGTTAGTACATATATGAGGCAGATCATAACTGAAAGTTGGAGGCCCAATAGTTATAAATTCAGGCACAACAAGTAAGGAGATGTATTTTTCCTCGTTCAGTTTTAGCCAACAGAATGTGAACAGCAGTTTGAAAAGCCAGTGAACCAAGTAGGCTTGGAACAACTACAGCACGTTCAAAAGACAAAAGGATGGGATCAGGTCTTGTTATGTATTCATCTTATTCTACCTCGTTAAAATCTAATCCAACTTGCACCATCTTCAAGACCTGGAACAGGCCCAGAAGAGCAAATCACGCTTTCCTAGATGGCACAGAGCAGGCAGGTCCTGCCATTTGGGATTATTAAAAGATCCCATTTTACATCCTAACCCTGCAGGCAGAAACAAGTCTGCAAGTCACCTTACATGAAGAAGTGGAGGAAGGTGTTACATCATTAAAAGCTAGGCTAGTATTTCTAAGTGTAGGCACACACATTAGCTAATTGAATGACTATCTTCTTATCTTGAAAAACCAAGCTGCTGTTACTTCAGATTAAATTGCAAATGTTCACCATCTTTGATATAGTAATGTAAATTGGAGGTTAGGGACTAACCTTTCTGTAAGCTTTAACTGCTCTCTCTGCACTCCAGGCTTGCAAACAGCTGGTATTACTCTGATTGCTCAGACTGCTGACCCCAGAATATTTATCCATACTGGTATTTTGCCATTGTTTGTCACCTTCAGCTTCAACATTTCATAATTTTTCATAAGAATTCAATATTTCATAAACAATGTACCTTAGGAAATAATAGCTATACATACATCTTACTGATACTATGGGCATCAGCTTAGTAGCAACATTTCATAGAGACCAAACAATTCATAATAAATGACAGAATTAGGAAATAAGTTATCCAGACTGAGCATTCTGTTCCTCCCCCTTCATCATTTTCAGGGACTCTGTCATTGGTATCAAGCTGAAAAGCCCACAAAAATATTGTAGGACAGGATTAAAATTCAGAATGAGCATGACAAATTGGAGAAAGAGCCTGATGAAAAAATGGTGACAGATCAATAAGGACAAGGTTATACATAAGGAATAACTAACTGAACAAATACAGGCTAGAAGACAACTTGAGAGAGAGATTTTGTAAGAAAAACCGTGGCATATTTTAAATCAGAAACCCAGCACAAGTCAACAGCATCACACTTTACAAATGAGGCAAATATTAAACGAGGGATTTCATCTGCTCACTTTGTTCAGCATTTATAAGACCTTACTTGGAACAGTGAAGAAAGTAATCTGCAAGGAGGCCAGGAGCGAGCAAGGAAGTTTACAGAGGTGACACAGTGAATGGCTGGAAGGAGAGAGGTTGTTCAGTCTCAAGAAAAGCAAACTTCAGATGTTTAAAAGTCTGTTGCAAAAAAGAGAAGGAATTATTTATTTTCTGTAATGGAGGGGGCAGACACAATGGACTTCTTATTTCAGCAAGGTGAATTTAGTTTAACATGAGTAGACTGCTCTGACCTGAGACTGCAAGATACCATGGCTACTTGCTACAAAGAATGGGGAACCTCTGTCCCTAAAGGTTAGAGAAACATCCCTCGAGTGTGGTACAGGATTCCCCGGCTTGCAGTTGGGTATTGGACAAGATGACAACTCCATGGATCTCCTGGGATGACTCTCAGTGACTTTGTGACATGACCACTGGTTAGATGCTAACATGAGGGTGCAAAACATAAAGGAAGCAATTTACAGTACATGGTCATGCTTTTCTGGTCCTGTAAAACCCAAGAATTACACTGTGTATTCGTAAGTGCACTTCAACCTCATCACCTGGCATTTTAGGGGAGACCAGAAGTGTGACAGTGAGATGTTTCCTCCCGAATTTGCCTGCAGCAAACATCAATACATCCCTGTGCTGCACAGCCGTGCACATCCTGCAGCGTGGGAGAGTATTGTCACATAACCATCAGACAGAGAAGTCAAACAGGCTCCTTCGGACACAGTGGTGTTAAAGGCACTACGTAGCAACGCGGTCACACCACTCACGGACTGGGAACACATCAAGCCTTTGCCCTGGGCTTGCTCCCATGGTCAGGCTGGGAAGTACAGGTGTACCTTATATGAAAAAAGCTATTCCAGCAGGAGTAAATAGGAGGGAAGAAGCACCTGGACTGAAACAATAAACTGATGGCAGGTGTGTCAAATACTCCTGTTATTTAGTCAACAACAATCCAACTCAATATATTTGCTGTGAAGGCGGGAGAGGAAAGCTGGAAATAATAAAATGAAACCTGGAGGGGGGGGAAAAATCCTTTTTAATGGTTTTTGTGACCCATATTTTTAAGCATTTATTCACATTGACTTTTTAAAGGAGAGAAGTACACATAATTTGCACTTTGGGATAAGTTGAAGGTGTCCATGCAATTTCATGGATGGCAGAATACCAATTTTGCTTAAATGATAGAGTCCCACCACATGTCTCTTATTTAAATGACCTGAAAATAAGAGATATGAAGGCATAAGTAAGAACAGAAAATGAACCTAAATATATAAAACTAGTGCATTCAGTGATATTTCCCAGTGTATGTTTCACTGTGAGCACCAAGCCCACTCTTGGAGATTGTTATCCCTCGTATTAACCCTCTTCGGAGAGGTCACCCTCATCACAAGCAACACAGAGTTCTGCTGGGTGTATAGAGAACAGCCACTCACCTGGGGTAAAAACCCTGAGTCACTGACAAAGCTGAGAGAGGGAAGTTTTGTTCAGAAAAAAACCACACAGTAATTTGTTAGAAGGGAAATATGGTCCTTCTGTGGGACCTGTGGTACAATAAAAGAAGCTAAAGCTGGATACTATCCAGGATTTGAAATATTGGCATTGCAAGTATTTTATTTCCAAGTCAGAACAAAGAAATAAGCAAAAAAAATAATCAAAATGTTGAGGTGCCCTGAGGACAATAATGCCAGATTTTGTTTTCAAAACCAAAAACATTTAGGTTATATATTAGCAAAAAATAATTTCAAACTTAGTGTAATTCCATGTTTTGTCTCAACTTCATCAAGTCAACTTTTGTTTCATATACTATAACTCCTCTTTC
>NW_010249443.1:21486-31173 GCF_000690775.1 Eurypyga helias
TACAGTTTCCCCCAGACACTGGTACTTCCCCTCTCTCTTTTCCTTAGCCTTTCTCTGTTCCTCAGAGGAACAGATGTTAGTAAGTTGTAATAAAATTTTCCCTTCTGTCTCTCTGAGTAACTACCATGAAAGCAACCATCCATCTCAAGTGCCACAGAGCCTTCAAAACTGATGTTCTTGGCCTCGATTTTCCCTACTTACTGTCTTCTCCTAGCTTCACTCTCACACTTCCATCAAAGTAAAATACCTCACCTGGTTATTACGTAAAATCTGACTTCTGAATGAAGTTTCTTGACATTAAAATCAAACTTGGATGTTTGACTCCCAACAACCATACCCTATACATTGCTTTTACCCAGGAGGTCAACTGCCTTCCTGTTTTTTTAGACCCCCATGCTCATCTGTCAATCAAGTTCTTGCCTGCCCTTAATCTGAGCATGAAACTCTACCCACACAGTCTGAATGCAAATAATTGCTTAAAAATACTTTTCTAGGAAAGTACATCAGTATTAATCCCCAGAAGCAAATGATGGAGACAAACATCTTTTAAAAATTCATAGTGAGTGAAGTTTAACCTCTTCTGCTTTGAGATTTAATCAGCAACAGCTTCTCTGGCAATGTATGTCTTTATTTATTTATTATTCCCATGTAGGATCTATTCCAGTTTCCACTCACCTCAGTGGGAGCTGGGTGGGTTATAAGATCTTAACTTCCATCGAGAAGAAAGCAAATGTTCATTTAGCATAAACTAAACTGGCAGGACATGTGCACTACCTGTAACATTTTCAGTAACTAACTATTCTATCCATGCAGGACATCATTCTGTGGTGTGACAAGTGGAATCCCATTTTCAGATTTGATCACTTCATACCCATTATCTTTCTGGATGAGAACGGGATCAAACCTGTTCGAGCTCTGGGTCAGGATAAGTAAGGCATGGAACACTGTCCCTCGCTCACCGACCAGGAGGCTGCAGTAAACAGCTTTTAGATAAATGTATCAGTGGTTCATTTTTTCCTGCACATTCTTTATACAGTGGATAAGTGTTTAATAGAAGCTTTACAGGGGCACTTTTATTTCGCCTAATTCTTTTTAATTTTCCTTCACTTTAATTATCTGCAATTAATTCACACAAAATAAAGTATTAGGTTTGCGCTTTCCTTTGGGCCAAGTCATGATACTTCCAGGAATCATTAAGGTACACATGGACCCAGCAATGTAAACTTACTTGTAATATTAAAAGGACTATTTAATAAGAGCGGTAACTGTTGATTTCCTTTCCAGATTTGTCACAGTTCAAATGATGAAAGTGAGTAAATACTATATTTCATTGCAGTCATATTATTCTGACATTTGTTCAACTAATGTGCTTTGTTTTGTATGACCTTAAGAAAAACAAGTGCTTCAGACACAAAAACGTCCCTTTGACTTTTAAAGAGCAGCAGATTTCAACATGGCTCAGTTCTAAGACATCCCTGTGCAATCCTGCTGCAATTATAGGTTTGGGGGTCTTTGTGAGACTTCTTGTTTTATTATATGTATGCCATCTCTATAAACTGAAAAATAGTCACTCTGGTCATACTGTAAGGAAAAGTGTGTTAAGAAATGGACGTGTTTTCAACTGTTCAAGTGTTTTCAACTGTTCATTCCGCTTACTGAAACAAACGAATGCATTCCCTAGAGCTGTCCTAACAAGGCTACAGAACATTTCTACAGCACTGAAATGCCTATCTGTTCTTGGGATGGGCACATGTGTAAATTTTAGAAGACTTCTAAATATGTAGATGAGTAATTCTGACCAAATTAGGACAACAGAAACATTCTGTTCAACACTACACAATGAGTGCAGAAGAAATTTCATCTCTACCATCTCTAATTGCTCTGAGGGGAAAAAACATCTAGCACTGAATATTCACGTATAACTGAGAATACATATTCCATGTGTAACAATCCCTATTCTCTGCATTTGTTTTATTGAATTTCTCATTAAAAGAATAGTATGCCTTGACTTTAACTCTCTCCCATAACATCCTCAGTGGACAGTGAGGTGGACTGAGAACTGGCTGAATGGCAGAGCTCAGAGGGTTGTGGTCAGGGGCGCAGAGTCTAGATGCCTGTGACTAGTTCTTCAGGAGTCAGTACTGGGCCCACTCAACATATTCATCAATGACCTGGATGATGGGACAGAGTGTTCCCTCAGCAAGTTTGCTGATGACATCAGACTGGGAGGAGTGGGAGGAAGGAATAACTCCCATGCACTGGTACAGGTTGGGGGTTGACCTGCTGGAGAGCAGCTCTGCAGATAGGGACCTGGGAGTCCTGGGGGACAGTCAGTTGGTCATGAGCCAGCAATGTGCCCTGTGGCCAAGAAGGCCAGTGGTATCCCAGAGTGCATTAAAAAGAGTGTGGCCAGCAAGTCGAAGGAGGTTATCCTCCCCCTCTACTCTGCCCTAGTGAGGCCACATCTGGACTACTGTGTCCAGTTCTGTACTCCCTGGTTCAGAAGAGATTGGGAGCTCATGGAGAGAGTCCAGTGGAGCATTATGGAGATGATCAAGGGAATGGTGAATGTCTCTTATAAGGAAAGGCTGAAAGAGCTGGGACTGTTTAGCATGGAGAAGACTGAGAGGGGATCTTCTTGATGCTTATACATAAAACTTCCAGAGAAGCTGTGGATGCCCCATCCCTGGAAGTGTTCAAGGTCAGGCTGGATGAGGCTTTGAGCAACCTGGTCTAGTGGAAGGTGTCCCTGCTCATGGCAGGGGGGTTGGAACTGGATGGTCTTTGAGGCCCCTTCCAACCCAACCATTCTGTGATTCTATGAAATACCTAAAGGGTGGGTATCAACAGGAAGGGGCCAGACTCTTTTCAGTGTTTCCCAGCGACAGGACTAGGGGCAGTGGTCACAAGCTGGAATGCAGGAAATTACACTTCAACATGGGGATAAACTTCTTTACTTTGAGGGTGCCAGACCACTGGAACAGGCTACCCGGAGAGGCTGTGGAGTTTCCTTCTCTGAAGATATTCAAAACCCACCTGGATGCATTCCTGTCCAACCTGCTCTAGGTAAACCTGCTTTGGCAGAGGGGTTGGACTAGGTGACCTCTACCTCTGAGGGTCCCTTCCAACCCCTCCCCCATTCTGTCATTCTTTGACTTTGTCCCTGTTACTGAATACATTAATTGTAGTTCTGCACGATTCTGCAGTGGTACTCCCTGTCCCCAAGACAGCATGTCCTCTTTAAAACAAACCAGATGAAACAGCCTACAACCCTAGTGAACCGCTTAGTCATATTGAAGCACTACAAACCCACCCAACAGTATCATCCATCACGTTATAAATATCCCATTCCCGTTCTCTAGCAGATGGAGCACAGCACTTGCTTCACTAATCAGCAGAATATAATTCACCTAAACTCTCAAACCAAATACGTTCCTGCAAGAGGAAATTACTCAAATTCACCTACTGTTTTTCTGAAGAAATGCAAACCGCAGAGGGAAGTGTATGCCTTTGCTGACAAAAACTCAAAGGAGAATACTGAAAATTAGTGAAAGACAATAAACAGAAAGCCCCATATGTTGTGGCAGAAATGAAGAATAAGCTGTCAAGCTTACTTGGCTTATCAAAATATAGACTTAATTTGCTGTAAGAACCAAGGTATTTTCTGTATTTTAGTTTAAACAGCATACAGAAAGTACCATCAGGCAGATTTTTGAACTATTTAAGCATAAAAAACCTTTACTTCTAAAAAATGAATTTACCAGGCATTAGAAATGGAGCTGTAGTTCACACTAAAATATTTATTTGTATTTTCTGGCTGTTCAGATACTGTTAGAATATGCAGCAAGCAAAGGTGGGGAACAAGAAAGGGAAGTGGGGAATGTTGAAAATAAATTTAAAAAAAAATTCAATCCATCAATATTGTTGATTTGGAAACAAAATGAAAGGATAAACCAGCAAGGTTCAAACTCTGAAAACAAACTACTAAATCACAAAGAAAGATTTCGTGTGGAAGCTTCTTTCCTGTTTCAACCCAATTTTCAACTTTTAAATGCCAGACTTTGGAGGAAAAGTACAGTAACATTTTTTATTTTTCTTTCTTCCTTCTCTGGAATTTCACATTTCTATACCAGGTCACATCAACAGGAACTCTCAGATGTTCAAGAGATCAAGTAAGCATCTTAGTTCCTCTCACCACGATCAGCATCTGGTATTTTGAAATCTCATGACTCAGGCTTCATGACCCGAGTGCAGAGGGAAGTCATCTAAGAGTGACAATTAAACCAGAAGTTTCTACCCTGCTTTACACAAAATGAGATAGACCAAGACACCTGCTCCCGACAGGTATTGTTCTGTGTCGTCTGGTCACCCCCTATCTGGTGAGACAAATGAACTTCTAGTAAAAATCATGAACTGCAGTAGCATCCAAAACTTCTGCAAGTAGCATATTCCTAGAAGCACAGAGATTGCTTTTGACCTTGAAAGGGAACTATCAAGTGCAAAATTATATAAACTTCAGAAATCAGGAAAGAGCCTGATTTGATTAAGCTATACATCTGAGTAACCGGAGACTTTACAAAATCAGCACTGTAATACGTATGCATGCACAGAGGGCTCAGTGGAAGCCTGTGGCATGTGATACTCTGGAAGGGAAGGTGATTCCACCTATGGGTGTGCTCAAGGCCAATTTACATCACCATGTAAAGGTCATATTTTATTTAACTGAAAATATGGTACGAGAAGGGTTACCTTGCCTTACCTGAGGAACTTCTGAGCAATGATTTATCTGCTTCTCCTTCAGTATTTGAATGAAAATGCCATTCTACCTACTTGCTCATTATCTTAATGGGACCCAGAAAGTAGACTGGTCTTCATACACAGCATGTGTGCCCGTGCATGTACACTCTTACCTGAATTTGCTGTAACAATGGCATTCCATTATCCTGTTTATGTAATGTTACCCTAGCCTGATGCTTAAAATGAACCAGTTACCCACAGACAGACGATCAGGGAAATCTGAACCATGGGAAACCTTTAAACTTTTGAAATCAGAGTGGGCTGAATCCTGCTTCAGGCAGACTGCAGTCAGCTGCCACCCTTGCAAACTTTGGTGGGAAAAACTGCCCACCAGACTGGAAATGGTATTGAGAGAGCTGGAGGGTGAAGATGCGAGGAGAGAGAAGGGACTTCACAAGGCTTAGGTGGGAAAGAAAGGTCATGCTGTTGTTGAGGAAAAGACCAGGAGAAAATTTGGAATAGAGTGTCTCTTTGCATATGAGCTATAATGAGCTGGGTGTAAAGCTAAAGGGCCAAATTCTGTGTTTTGAAAGAGTTCTAAATGAAGGAACATATGCGTTAACATATTTCAAGTGATATGTTTTAAAAACATTATCAAGCTTTTATGCACATGTTGCATCGTTCAGCTCCTAAATTTTGCTACGAGATCCGTGGGAAGAGATAGCCTGCTTGCTTTGATTCTCAGCCTTCATTCTGTGTGCTGCCTGAACACACTCCCAAATGTGCCTTGAGAACAAAGTTAACCCGCGATGGGTAATGACACATTCGCATGGTACCTGCTAGTTCAGTGAAGCAAAGTTATCGCTGACCTTCCTCACCAAGGAAATCAGCAGCACTTGTACTGCAGCCAGTGAAACCCCGAACGGGGCTCAAAGACAGTTGCATAGGTGCCATTTTGCCTAAATCTGTAGAGGTATGTGAAGAAATAAAATATATGTGCACAATAATGTTTTAAGGTGCTTTGTATTTATGTTTCAACCTCTCTATATGCTCAGAAAGAATACCCCAGAGAACTGAAAGCACAAAAAGTAGCAAATGTTTCCCAGTCCCAATGTGGAGTTCATTTTTGTTCAGCATATTCTCAGCCAAACTGCACAAATGCAGGAGGCACTCCCCTACAAAAAAAATGCTCAAGCCTATCCTAAAGAATACTGACACACACAACTGGCATTCATATTGAGCATTTCAGCATCAATTATGGAGATCAAGGGGTTTTTTTCATGAAACAGCTTCAGCGGTTTGACAGGTATTTACTGTACAAGTCAAGTAAAAGAGATCTGAGCACTGCAAGAGCACAAACCTGTAATGACAGCAGGGCAGGGCGCAGGAATTGGCACCCAAACTTCCCAAGGATTACAAACCCAAAAATGATCATTAGGGATTGTAAGACAGAAGGAACCGTACAACAAAGTCCGGTCTGAATGCCAACTTCACTTCCTCTTTAAATGGACATTTAAAATAGAAAATCTATTTTACTTGAAGGTAGGTACAAGAAACCTGAAGCTTATGTGTAGTGAACAGGTTCAAACAGAGAAGTTGTGGTTACAGCAACAGGCAATGAGTGTGTTATGTTAGCAGCTGTCACAACACCACAAGATTTTCAGTGCTAGGAAAGAATGGTCTGACAACTGAAAATGGGAAGAGAGGTGGCAACAAGGTTAATACATGGTCAGTACTGTGGAGGAAAGGACTCTGGCTCCTGTCCTAATAATTTCTTTACTAGCACTGGTAGAAGAAGAATAGGGATCTTATTTGTCATCTTCATTTTCTTATGAGTAGGAAGTTTAAGCTGGTATGTGGGTGAAAGTAAGAACTGAATACCACACAGGTCTGGTATACTGAAATTTTGTCCTATACAGCAAAACCTGCTAGAACCTACAAGAAGTAACCCTGTGCACAGCCCTGTTCTCCCACCCCTCTCTCTAATTACTAGGGTCATGACTTTTCCTCGTCACATAGGCAAAACCTGTTTTTACCACAGTCCCAAACAGGTCCAGAAAATGTTCCCATTGGGCTGCCAAGAAGGGGCAGAGATGCTTATTAAATGCATTCACGTGTACACAAACCTTTTACAGGGAAGTTTTAGCAGCCATCCCAAGACCTTGTGGTTCTTCATCATACTTAACAGCAGACTATACAACAACTACTCCATTTTAGTTGCAATGATACATCATGATTTATTCCTTCTGAGTGCCGGTATCCAGTCATCAGGAACAACACCTACAAACTCCAGTCTAACAGCTAGTTTATGAACCTCTTTACTGCTGGATTGAGAGCACTCCTCTAGCATGCTGTCACCAACATCTAAATGCTACAATATCACTCAGTAAATCTGCCATTCATTACACAATTCCACTGCCTTCCTCCCTAGCAAAGAGCATCCACCCACCTTAGAAGACATGATAAAGTTTGCTCTTCATCATAAAACACCAAAGGGTTTGTCAATCTGTGCCTGAATAGTTCTTAGGAGCTAAAATTACAACTGTGACAGTACTACCTGTTAATCGTCCACCCATTGATAGAATCTCTTCTTACAGTTCTATATGCACTGTCTTTAGGAAGCAGCCAGTTTCAGTAAAACATCATTAATATAATTAATATATTTCATTACCTTTGTACTGCTTTCGTTATTTTTCAGTGAAGAAGCTGAAGAATTTCAATAGCTAGGGGAAGAAATAACGTCAGCTAGAAGACAGAATTTCTTCATTATGATTCCTGAATTTGATTTCCAGTGCAGAAGTACAATGTATTTTTCAGGATAATGGCAAAAAGGGAAACAATAGGAAGCCTTTGTTATTTTAAATAGTTAAGTTGTTACACAATATGATGGACTTCTTCTGTTGTACCTTAATGGATAGTAACACAATCAATAAATGGCTGTAACAATTTTGTTCTGCTTCACCTGCTGTAATTGAAAAATAACTCAAGCAGAACTTTGGAGTAGTTTGCGATGTATATTTTTTCTTCTCCCCCCACCTCCTGCCCCCCCTTTTATTTTTTTGATTAAGATAAAGATTACGCTTTAGTGATTGGAGTGCGTGTAATAGTTATTATAAAGACCTGTCAACAAGCTTTCTACCCTGAGAACAATCCTGCAAGGCTACAATGCAATGAATGAAATCAAGGGGAAAAAACATGGATTTCAGTGGCACAAACAAGAGCATCATTGGTAGAGAGAGGAAATAGGAAGGAATGAGGTCCTGACATTCACTACCTAAGACTGTTCAAGCTAGAACAGGTGCTTCCTCTGTTGGAAGTTGACTAACAGAAAACCATCGGACTAAAATCTATCAGTTTTGCTTGTGAAAATCTGATGTAACGCTAGTAATTCCAGACAGATTATTTTTTATTTAGACATGCGTGAGGGAGAAACTGTTTCAATTGTATTTTTGCCCAGTTGCAGTATTAAGACACAAGTACTGCAATCATGTCCAATTAATTGTGTATAAAGACAGCTTTCATAAGAGAATTCAAAGTGGCAAGGCAGTAATCACAAAAGAAGCACTACAAGCTATGGAAATTCGGAAGGGAAGTTATATTTGAAAGGAGCTATGGAAACAATTAAAAAGCACTCAGAGCCCAGCACGTAGCTTTAAGTGCATAGGAAAGATTAAAAACATAATAGAAATAAATTATCTTTCTTAAAATGTATAAAGTGATTTGGGGAAACAAGCACATCAAAGTTGCAAAGTAGGAGCTCCTAACTCTACTCCCTGGTACAACGATCATGACAAAACACGTCAAAGAGCCGTCTTGTCATGGGTTACACTGGGTGGCTAATGATGGTGATAAGAGAATGGGTTCCATTTACTCCCTTCATTGGTAGTGTGGTTTTTTTAGCAAACATACACTGTTGCTCTGTACTTCATACTGAAGAAAATAAAGCTAAAGAAATATGTCCTGAGCCTGGAGTAGGTGGATATGTAATAGCTTTTTGTTCCTACAGATTTTTTTTCCCCTCCAATCTGAGAAAGTTCTGCCCTCCTCAAATGAGTTTCCCTGTTACTACAAAGAGCAAGTTTTGTTGTGCTGTGAGACTGTCACTGTGGACCTCTTATTAGGTAAGGGGTGGCCTGATCAGGGAAGTGTTTGAATTTAATAGTTTCCAGGCATGACCCTGCATTTGACTGCCGGAAGCTTTGTTTTGAAGAAACAATAGCGACAGTTGTTGTATTTTAGTATTTCACACAGCAGGCGTAAGTTGTTCAAAGATAGAATGATTTGCTGTATTGCAAACTAAATGCAACTAATGAGCAACTCTGAGCTGAAGTAGCCAATGAAAATACTTAGGTGATATAGTAATAAATCTCCACGTTACAAAATTACAAAGTTGTCAGCTGTTAACTGATATAGTTTTCTCTTACACTAAACTTTCAGATCTGAAACCCAAAGAAAGCACAAATGTTTTCTATTAAATGCGTCAAGCATCAATGCTGTTTGTGTATACAGTTAGCATTTCTTTCAAACAAACATTTCAAAGCACCATTTTTTCTTCTCCTATTTAAAGAATACTTGGAGAAAAATAATCCACTTGAAAAAAATACCCTTCCAACTTAAAGTCTTCTCTTTGGGCACTTCAGTCCACAGCAGCCTCATTTTCTGGGTTCCCTTACTGCTCACTTCCCTCTAATTAGAGCCAAGAGAATAGATCACAGCAAGTAACTTACTCAACAAATTTAGCTTCCTTTCTGCTCTCCAAATGTCTGCAAGCAGATTGCAATTTCCTCAAAATTGTTCATTATTCAAATTTACTGTATATATTTTTTTCTCCCTCTGAGTATTTCTCTATGGATTGATCAAGAACAGTTTGCTTTAAGTATTCTGTATTCAAAATCCCAGCTGCCTTCAGTAGTTGTGATTAAATATAGAAGTCATGTGA
This sequence comes from Eurypyga helias, assembly GCF_000690775.1. Lineage (NCBI taxonomy): Eukaryota > Metazoa > Chordata > Aves > Eurypygiformes > Eurypygidae > Eurypyga > Eurypyga helias. Next base: position 31,163 of record NW_010249443.1, read on the forward strand.
TATCATTCCTG
>NW_010249443.1:31204-39922 GCF_000690775.1 Eurypyga helias
AAGCATAACTCTTTTTTAGACCCCAATTTGGCAAAGAACTTAAGCATGTGCCTAAAATTAAGCCTAAACGTTCTGCACCACAGAGATGAGACTATTTACCTCATTAAAGTTTAACATGCTTTTAAGCACTTTCTTGGATTCCAGCCAAATGATATCTCCTCCCCTCAAACAACACAAGGAATTTTACTCATTTACTTGGATTATTTGCTCCCCTAGCTCCAATCTTTTACAAAACATTTAATATATAGGACACTGCTAAATTCATGATTTGCCTTCACTGAGTCTCCCAGCCACATATGTTCTCAGTTACAATGATTTTCCCAATTTGGGAACTGTTTTAACTAAATACCATTCTTAATTATGTGACAAGGTGAAGAACACACTATATTTAACATTATTATACACTAACGTACAGTCCATATGAGAATCCAATACCCACTTGATGTTTCAAAGCACATTCAGGTGGCACCATCAGAGGGCCCTACTGCTTAAATCCCACCAGCAGCCACCACTTGAAAAATCAGATGGAAATTATTTCTGTTATAATGGGTAGCAGCAGGTCTCCAAGAGGTTACAGCAGAGGCCATTTGATAAAGTTTAACACCTTCACGTTGCGACAGTTCACACATTTCCTCCCATACATCTGCACCAAGAGATCAGTGTGTTCCTAGTGCCCTGAGGTGTGAAGCTTCCTCCTATCCCATGGTAAAAACATTTTCAATTCCTTAACAGCGAGTAAGACTTACTTAGAAGATTGGGGGGGGGAAACCAAACACCACAAGAAATCACAAAACCAAAACAACCAAAAAACCAAAACCCCAACCAAGAAGAAACCCCAACCATCCAGGAAGAGAATTAACAACTTTGGAGACAGTTTTATGATTAGCTTGGTCATAGAACTGCCTGTCAGTGAAGAGTTTTAACACTGATTTACCAAAGCTGTTCACTGGTATGCTTGGGATTGTGCCCTGACAAACCTACAAGAAGTTTTCTCTGAAATACTTGGGCAGAAGTTAACTGGAAGGCTTCAGGAACATTATGTCAAGAATATATCCAGATTAGGATGCGTCAAAACATCCCGCACAAAAACGTCACTGTTCGTATGGAATAAATGTAGGAGTCTATGCTAACAGGTGAGAGAAGCATTTGGGATTGGTAGTAAGGTTGCAGCTTAGATATGTTGTGTTCAAGATAGAGAGAGCCACAAGCAGCCCAGGGGACCCCAGAGGGTGCAGCCATCCTTACATTCAGGACCAGGAGAATGACAAGGATAAGAAACAGCAATTTGCAGAGGGCAGGTTTGAACAGCAAGGAACTCTCCAAATCCTGGCCTAATTTTGGCAAAAAGAAATTAAACATTTTATCCTAGGTCCCCTACTGACCCAGTATTTTGTAGTTCAACCTATTCTGGCTGAAGAAACCTCTAACTGGAAAATTAGATTAAAACCAGACATTAATCTAACAGCAGCTCTAGAGTGGTACATACACTTGGAAGACTGGAAGGAAAACATGGAGGCTAATGCAGGTGAGATCTTCCTATTAAACTTTTCTGCAAGAGCAAAGGATCTCATAAGAAGGCAGACTAGCTGAATGCTTTAAGAGCTAAAAAGATTACATCTAGGCAAGCCTAAGTGGTCCACAGTATCGTTGTCAATGTGTTAATGTGTACAACGCTGTATCTACATTTTTTGAAAACTGATATATTCTTGGAAAGGTTTTTTCATAGCTAATGCACTCGTGCTGTGTATGACATAGACACAAATTTTTCATGGTGCTTTTTTTTTTAATATACTTATTTCCAAACAGGATCCTGCAATGGCCAGTGCACACCTTGCCAAAGTACCAGCTGATTTTGCCTGACTCAGGGCAAGTTTTATACACAACAGGAATTCTGAGGGTTTATGCTAGGTGTTGTATGGGAAGGAGCTGACTGTGTGTTTGGAAATGGGCTGCGTAGTCCAGGGCAAGCCCTCAAAAATGCACGGCTCCACAAAGTAGAAGATGTTAATGAAGCAAAGCACAAAAATCTCTCTGATGTTTTTCTCATACCTGCTGCTACAACCCAGACATGCCCATCATTCAGCAAACATTACATCTGGTCCTTTAGGTGCTGTCACTGTGAGCAGGAAGAGCAATGACCATAGAATTTACTAGGAGGAGAGATTGCACAGTGACACAAAATAAAAACACAATGGCTTAAGGCAACTTACTCTGAATGACAAAAAAGCCCAACCCAAACCAAAACTTTAAGGACAGATAAACCCCGGAGTCATTCAGCTTTTGGGCTTGATGGAAATGTACAGACCCTGTTACACAAGATGCTTCTTGCTTCATGGACCGGTGCATCCAAGCTTATCATATCCAGCATGAGTTACCTGGAGCTGGCAATTTGACACACGCAGTGAGGCTAGTTTGAGTGAGATGTCTCACATCACCATCTCAGACCTCTAGTTCAAATGAACACCGATTTCCAAACCTACCCTTAAATAGACACATACAGACAAAAATAGGATTTGCAAGCTTATTTGAAAACAAATCAGTGCATTCAGTGGATGACCAGGAGAGGGTGTCTGCATTGCCTTTCAGCAGTTGTATGAGCTAAGGTACCCAGACTTTTAGCAAGTACTGCAATGCTGAAACAGAAATCCTCAGCTGGTGGTGGTTTTGAATCTGTCAGTACAGATAGTTTCAAGGTAATCATTTAACTGGGAGGGGGAGGGAATCTATTTTTAAGTAAAGATGAAAGAAAAAGAGTACACAGACTAAAAAATTCACATCTCATAATTCCTCTGAAGATCTGGAAGTGTACAGTAATGCTGGGTAGTACTTAGCAGGCTGTTGCACAAGGCACCATCCCTGTAGTGTGAAATGTAGATTCTGATTACGCTTTCAGTTCTAATTCAAGCATTTTTTATAGCCTGTATTTCTAGAACTCAAAAATATTTATATAGCATCCATTTATGTTGCACCTTACAGCCCACAGCATCCAAGAACGTGAGCCAAACTGATTATCAACTGTACGTGGGGATTGCTTCACCCACCGCTGTAGTGCGGCAGCTGTTGTACTGCGCATGGCAATCCTGCAGACCTCTTTAGGAGAGGAGACAGCATCAGAGTATATACAGTAGAAATGGATTGAGACCAGCCCAAATGTAATTGCTTAGATTGCGATCTGGTGCTAGCACACTGAGCTGAGCACCACTGCTGCATTACCATTCTCTGGGCTGCTTTAGTATTCTGCAGGTAACTTGCAGATTTTGAGGATAGTACCCTAATTTGTCTTCCAGTGCCTTTTCATCTCTAGCCTATAATTCCTACATATTTGGTAACAGTTTTTAATAAAGTGTACACGTCACTTTAAAGCAAGAACTAATGATACAGCAGATTTTATCCTCTGGAAGTCACCATTTCTAAAATGTATTTTGATGAAACCTTTGGCAGCTAGAGGTCAGACTGCTTTAATTTTACATCAGCAAAGAAAGAAAGGACTAATAAATATATTCTCACCTGAAAAGGCCACCAAAAAAAAGGAGAAAATGCAAGTGTGAAGCAGTAAATTTTTTAATGCTTATCAGCTGCAGAAAGGTATCCACATAATAGACTTCACAGGACAAATTTACGATACTGCAAATGTTCCCTTCATTTAAATCAGCATCCCAGTGACTTGATATCTGCAAATCACCCTAAAATCCTGATGGGCTGAAATACTAAATGCCACAATGGACCATCTCATGTTCATTCTTTCTGGTAAACAGGGAGGAGGATCTATCATAATGACACTGAGGCCTTTTGAGGAGCCCAAGGTCTGGCAATTATGCATATGAGGCTGAGTGTTTAAGTCCAATAATGGAGCTTTAGTGATGGATGGATCATCCTTTCCTGTACTTCTAAGATGCTTGTGATAGCTGAATTGTCCCCAAGTGGCACCCATAAATTTTGGCCTTTCAGAAAGGCCCACATATTGTGTAGGTATCACCCAAAGCCCTCATTAGTTAGACTGTGACCTTTGCTGCGTGACTATCACGCAAAAGCCTAGAAAAGGCCTGTGTTCGATTAGCACTGCAATTTGTTCATTATCTCCTGACAGGAATTTGCAAGTGTCAAAGACAATTCTGTTATGAAAAGGTCAAGATCTGAACGGCGGGGGGAGAGGGCATCACTCTCAGAAATTCTGCCCCAGCAGTAGCAACCACCACCTGAATCGTCATCCACATTTTCCTGGGTACCAGGAGCAGGTAAATTGCAATTTCACATAATTCATCTTCACAGGAGTTAAATCACTTCAGGATAAAAAATGGGTTTTCTGCTTTTTTACTTAAAATTATGGAAATTGTTTCTGACAGCAAATTGCTCCTAATTAATTTACAGTCTCTGCTGGGAAAACGCACTGTACTGTTGATTTCTACCTTCTACAGACTTAATTATGAAAAAATCAAAATTTTCCTAAACTATTAACTTCTGTGGTGCCAGAATTAAGAGTTACAAGAACTGCAAGGGAGTCTGCGTCTGGCATGCAACCAGTCTGAGGTTACACAGCAGACACGCAGATAAATGATCCCCTCCAGTACCACCCTGGTAATATAAGGAGGATTATCGCCATTTTAGAAGACTTGATTTTGTTTCATTTTGGACAAAAGTCAAGCTTATACAATTGCAACATTGGCTGTCACACCACTGAGATGCCCTGTACCTCTGGCATCACTTCACCGTTGCCTTGGATGAACTGAGACCTGCTGTGGATGAGGGACATCCAACACTGGTTTATCCTTAGCTCTCGGTTCTCCTATCTCCCACCTGAGGCTGTGAAGCAGTTAGCAACACTATAAATAATTCTGTGATGACAAGCTGCTATGCCACTAATACGGGAAGGGGAAAAAGTGACTGTGCTGAGAACTCAGGGTTCACCATCTTTTGGGACCCCCATGACAGAGCAAAGTGGACAAGATGGAGAAGATGCAAAGCTACAGACTGGCAGTCAGATGAAATGCAGACTGCAGCAATAAAAATTTCATCAGCTCTACATCACAGGAGGAGTTGTAGAGAATTACTTTGAGAAAAATGGGCATTGGATCTTTAGGGCTGAAGACTGCAAGCAACCAATAAAAAGTAAAAAACCCAAAGGATCGCAAAATTTTTGTGTTAAAATTAGAAGAGTGAGAGGTAAACAGTCAAGATCAGGACTAGGCCACTAGTACTTCAGGGGAGAAAGCAGAGAAGGAAAGCTCCCTTTTCAGCCATGACCCATGTTTCCAGTGTAGCCCACCTGCACACAACAGAATGGCCTTGAACTGGAGGTTGCAGAGGCCTGAGAGGGGCACTGAAATGTCTTCCAATGTGCAAGGAGAAAATTCTCTCCTTTCTGATGCTGTCAACTTTGTCATGTAGTGTCCAGCTGAGCCTCAGTGCCAAATTTCCTCATGGAAACGCAGAGGCATAACTCGCACTGTTACCCATTCCCCCACCTCCCAACCCCTGTTATTTTCTTGAGAGACAGTCCATTCAATTACACTGTATATTGGAATTCAACACTTGTAGTTATCTCTTTGGCAGCTGATGATAAAACCTTTGATATTGCATACTGGGTTGGCAAAATGTCAGAAGACCTACTGAACAAGCACAGAAAATTTGACCCACTTTTGTAATACTGCGAGGGTCAGAGTCTTACATTAAATCCAGTGGGAAAGTTTGGCACAAGCCCATTTGATCCATGATATTTAATTCTATGAGTCAGATTTACTCAGCTGCTATCATTTTCTAATCTGTCCCTGCTGAATGATTCCCATCACTTGCTGCATGAGAGAAAGTAGCAGTGGATCACAGAAGAATCTAGAAAATGTTGTTCTAATATTTTTTACATCACTCCTTTGCTGACAGCTATGACATTTAAGAGAAGAGAAAGATTGGTGAATGACGATTCACAGAACTTAGTTACCAGTAGGGAAACAGCAGCATAGGCACACAGGGGATGTGCATATTATTAAAGTACAAACAAAAATGCTCAGGCTTGTTACACTTCAAACCTGAGATTACAGGAAAAGGGGCATTGTTGCCATGAGAGCAAACATTTCATATTCTCATAGAGGAAAAAAACCTAGTAGAGTTTAAGAGTATATATCAGCAAATTAAGGGAAAAAAACCCAAAACCCAGCAAGAATTTGCACAGCCGTTAAAAACAACAACAAAAAAAAACCCCAAACCAAACAATCCCCAAAACAATTAAAAAAAAACCCAAACAACACCAAACCAAAACCCCACCCCAAAACCAAGCAATAAAAACCCATAAAAAACAGGTTAAGGCTGTGGCTAAAAGCAAATTATACAGGCACATGATAAAGGAGGCCAAGTAATTTAACTCTGCCCTTTTAGTAACAATTTGAAAAACAGTTAAAACAAGAAAGGCAAATCATTAGAAATCAGGGTATGCAGGATTACTGTGACCAAAAAAATGCAAAAAACCATAAAATATGAATATAAAATTGGTCACCCAATAATCTCCACTTTCCTTTTTTACAAACATTGTTCCAATTTGCTTGGTCTAAGGAGAAGGAGTGATTTCATTATGCAGTAGTAGTTTTTCTTAAAAATGTCAACCAGTAATCAATACTGCTTCCTACCCACAAAACTTTTAAACATGCACCTCAATTAGAATTGTAAATAAAAATTTGTGATGTTTATGAAGACATGTTTGATGTTCTTCACTGTCTCATGAAGAGGCAAACACCACAATCAGAAGTCATCTCAGAAAATTATAACCTACGCTTACAGTCAGCTGGGGCTGAAATGTGACTTCAGCTAACTGCAGCCATCAGAGAAAAAGCCTGAACTGAATGACAATAGTGTATCGTATGGCAAGTTCTGCCAATTCAGCTTGAAAGGGAGCACTACTGAGTTTGGGGCTTAAGGAGAAAGAAGATAAGTTAATAATTACAAAATGTAACATACCATTTTGAAGAGACTTTAGGAAATTTCTTGATAAAGGGAAATCTACTGTTCCTATGGATAAAATGCAGGATGAGCAAGTGATTCACTAAACATAATAATCTATAAAGATGGCAATCGTAGCTAACATGCTATCTGGTCAGGTGGAGAAAACTAAAAATTTTACATGCAATAGGAGACTTCCACCACAAAACAGTTCCCCTTCATCCCAAGGGAAGCACACAGAATTATACTGGGAGTTTTATACTGACAAGCTAAGGTAAGGACACTGGCAGCAATGCTCAACAAAAGCGAACGGCAAGTAGAACCCTTGACTACTGCAATGCGTGTGATGTGGGACTGACCCGAAGGACATCTGGCAGCTTCAGCTGGTGCAGGACGTGGCTGCCTGCCACAGAGGATGAGTAAATGGACAAGAGCATATTGCACCTGCTCCTGGGCTCCTGCTGACTGCCAGTCTCGTTCCAGGGGCAAACTGGTTATTAGCTATGAAGTCCTTGGTGATCTAGCAAATCAAAGACCCCAGAATGTCAAACACAATGGCTCAATTTTCTGGTGATCTTCATACATGGTAAAACTATTCACCTAACTAAAATATTCCATGATCCCCATCACAAGTGCACAGCATCCTCAGTGGCAGCCTTCGCAGTACTGGTGAAGGTCTCCGGACACAGTGCTCCATATAACGGTCCATCAAAACATGGACATCCTTGTGGTGGGCTTCTTTGAATGAGACATCTTCGGTATGGCTTTTCTATGACAGCAGCAGTGATTCCCTCAGGAATTTTCTTTAGAAACATCAAGTAAATTTACATCAAAACTTCAGTATGAGCAACAGTTTTACAGGTAAAGCAGATGGTGTTAACTATGCACTATTTACTTAGAGTTAAGGTTTTGCCTTTCATTTAATGTTGTGACACTTGAATGCTGCTGTGATGGGCATCTTATAAACGTCTGCAAGTATAAAAATGCAATGGGTAAGCTGGAGCAAAAATATTTAGAAAAAGGGAACTGGAAAGAGCAAAAACATCCTTCTGTGGCAGTTTACTAGGTAGACGCCCAGGACAGAGGCCAAGACTCCCACAGACTGATTCTGACACTGAATCACATCATACGAGTCATGTATCCCTGCCTGTTAATCATGAGATGTAAAAAACCACCACCTGATTCTTACATAAAGACTGAGATTATAATGTGACAAGTTACAAGGTATACTGCTAATATTACCACCATTAGCATTCGTGAATAACCAACTCCAACATGAAAAGATTTCCAACCCAAATCCCCAGGTGTCAAAACAGCAAGTCATTTTACAGACAGAAGAGAACAACCATCAACTCTTACTTGTGCTCAAAAGCAAAACAACCGTCAGGCTCGCAGAACATTCCCCACTTTTCCAAAGGCTCTCCCCGTGCGAGGCTAGGGGACCTGCTGGCCAGTTGCAACTCCTTTGCCACTGTTGTGCAGATCTGTATATGAATGTTTTCAGTCCTGTATTCTAGTGGGAGCATAAGATGTCACTGTCTGTCCTGCAAATACAGGGACTGCAACAAGAAGTTTTCCTGGTTATTTAACTAAAATAGCCTGAAGTAAAATGTGGGGCTACCAAATTCGCTAACTTGGTCAAAATCATCAAAAGGTGGATCTTTATTATTGTCAAGTGTTCCTTTTTTTTAACAATTAACTTTGGAGAGAAATTATTGAAGCATATTGCTTGTTGCCCACACAAACACTCCAGGACAATGTCAGCTTGGCAGAGGTCAGTAATAACATTCCTGC